>NC_134703.1:78391504-78426504 GCF_043290135.1 Rhipicephalus microplus
AAGAACGTAGGATTTCATCACCGACAGCTGATAGGAAGGTCCGGTCCCGGTCAGTGAGAAGTTGGCGTGGTGCTCCGTGTACTAAAATGATATCGTATACCAGAAAGTCCGCCACATCGGTTGCGCAACTCGTCGTGAATTCTCGCGTGATAGCGTACCGTGTCGCATAATCAGTGGCGACAATACTATAACATTCCCTCGTAACAACATAATTGAGTGATCACGGTGGTGAAGGAAACCTTCGCCTTAATTGTTGCTTTCCCAGCATACAGTCTACAGTGACCACTGTTGAAAGTGGGGGGGGGGGGGGGGCTCAGCTTCTGTAACTTTTCTTCCCAGTTGAGAGGGGAGCTCGCACTTCCCTAGCCCTCCCTCCCCACCCCCGGCTGGTATGCATATGGTCACTGCTATATCCAAATTTCAATATATTTGATCCAAGCCCGGATACAATGAAAGAGGTCATTCAAGCAGGAAAAGTGGGGGGAGCTGTGGGGAAGGCAGGCTTAAATTTCGCAAATCAGCCCCTCACCCTGTTGCCATGGTGCCACTCCGGTTTGTATCTTTGCCTCAATGTACAACGGGCTGTCTGAACAAAAGTAGATTAGCCGTACAAACAAACCATGCATTCCAGAAATCAAGCAACACCAAGACATTATCAGTTATAAAGACCACAATATTACAGTGCGTGCCGACAAACATCGATGGGAACTTAAGCCACAACGCAGAACAATCATCTATGGTTCTGTGCAACCGCAGATGATGGTTACGCAAAAGGACACCAAGCCTCCGAGATCGCGCAGTTCTCGCATAACCCCGATATTGGAGACCGCACATTATTGTCATTCAACGATCTCCGAAGCGTGTAGGACTCACCGGGACCGGGCGAAGCATCGTGTGCACAGTCTTCGGTTGGGCGTTTGATGAGCCGAGCAGCTACAAGGTTCCACAGCATCGCAAAACTAGGAGTGTACACGTTAAACCACAAGCGACATGTGGCACTATATATGCGTGCCGCTACTCATAAAACCCCCGGTGTAACGGAAAGGCGACGCAAAATAGAGGGCCTTCGTTCCCAGGGTTCCTTAAAAGCAACCGGATCTGTTGCGTACGTAACCTCAGGAACGTCGGTTGCTTGACGAGGGCCCCCGGGGACAAGATGCGATGGAAAGAAAGTTCGAGCTGTAGAATAGAGAGAGGGCAGCAGCAGGCACGAAATGAGGAGAGTAAAGCAACAACCACAGTAGCATTACAGATTACGAAAAAAAAAAAATGAGGGTGGAAGGGGGTGCGGAATTCAGCAACATACAACATGTAGGAAGTGAAAAGTCGAACAACCAAGAAAAACGACTCAGAAAAGGGTTGAATTCTTGGCTAGCGCCAAGGGCGGCGGCTGAAACGCGGGCGACGTGGCGCCGGGTGGGGTCGCCGGGTGGTTCGACTTCCCTCCGCTCCATTGGCATTTTCCATGGAGCCTTCGAGGGGCGTGAATGAAATGAAGTGTAGGAAGTGCGAAAAAGCAATAGAAATAAAAGTAACAAGGATGACATGAAATCGAGACTCAGATGACCTCTCCCTCTTCTCTCGGCGTTTGTCTGTCCCCGACCCTTTCCCTCATCAATTTGGTTCCTTCTATGACGATCAATGAAACGAGAACCGATTCTAGCACCGGCCCTCAGTGTAAACGTGAAACAGTATCACGAACACTCAGTCATCCGGTGTTCGTATCATCTGAGATTTCCTAGACTGCTCACTGTGGCAGCTTAACGCAGGTGTCGTGCTGCTGGGCTCGAAGGTCCGGATTGGATACCTGTCTACAGCGGCATCATTTACATTAGGGTAAAATGCAAGAAACGCACAGAGTAAAAGCTTTTAGGCCATTTGGTTTTAGGTTAGTTAGAGAAGGGGCTAGCAGGCATAGACTGTGGACTTTGTTAATCAGACGAGGCTTAATTATGAGCTAAGGACCTCGAAGGCAGCGCTGGCGTTGAATGCGAAAAATCCGGCGCTTGTTATACTTCTTATCGTTTCCAAGACACCGCAGGAACGCGCGACCGTCGTTTTGGTCTGTGACAACTGATATGTGGCGCTTCTGGGCATGTGGATAAAGTTCCAGATCCCGACATGGAGGAAAGAAAACGTTAGAAGGGAGCATTGCACAATGCGATGGAAAGAAGGAAAGAAATGAACAAGGACGGAAAGAAAGAAGAAAAGTGAAGGAAAGGAAGAAAGAGGGAAGAAAGAAGGAACGAAAGAGGAAATAGATAGATAGATAGATAGATAGATAGATAGATAGATAGATAGATAGATAGATAGATAGATAGATAGATAGATAGATAGATAGATAGATAGATAGATAGATAGATAGATAGATAGATAGATAGATAGATAGATAGATAGATAGATAGATAGATAGATAGATAGATAGATAGATAGATAGATAGATAGATAGATAGATAGATAGATAGATAGATAGATAGATAGATAGATAGATAGATAGATAGATAGATAGATAGAGCCTTTTTCCTCTCCACATTCTCTCGTCATACAAAGAAAATAACAATTACTTGATGAAAGTTGTTTGGTTTTTATATGCGCTTGAATTGTATAAGCAAAACAATGTTGTTGCCTGTGATGGCTTCACGTAAGAAGTTATCTGTCAGTGTCCTGACTCTAGATATTTTCTCTTTTCAGCTTGCTTGGTTTCATAAGTTACTTCAGGTGATTTTCTTAATGCCCATATCCGTGCGCTACATGTGGTAAAGTTGACTGGTCATCATCGTCATGTTTGTCGTCAGATTCATACACTTTCTCAATATTGTACCCCGCAAATGCCAGATATGTGATACGAGCCAGTCATGTCCGTGGCTAATGATCAAGCTTCACCTATACGGTCATGACACCTATTCACTTTCTGAACAGGGAGTACAAGTCATGGAGGGATGTGACGGAGCAATTGTAGCGCTAGCCCAAGTGTTATTTCGCTTAGAATTATGTAATCAAATACTGGCTAGTGGCGGCATCTACGATGATAAGGGCCGGACATCTTGACCTTCTTGGACTCCACCCGTGTATCCCTCCTCGAATTCCTCTGGTTTTTTTGGTTTTTTTCACTGAACAGATAGTAATGTCCTCTCTCTCGCTCTCTCTTTGAAGCTCTTTTATCTAGATGCGTCTAGGGAGTTCTTGGTGAGAATACCTTGTCATTGAGGGGCGGAAATCGGCGTTTCTTTTTTGTAAGTAACGTTTGACATTTACCGGCCGCGTATGTAATCAATATCGAAATGTATTATGGCACCAGCTCTTGGAACTGGTCTATCATAAATAGCATATCTCTCATTCGCATACCAGTTCCCTCCGATATGTAGAATAAGTGGGGCATGCATAGCCCAGATACTGCCACAAAAAGTACGGGCAAAGATTTATGGAAACCCAAAAAGTATTTTAAAAGGCTGTTCAATTACATGAACTGATCATCATTCGCAAAATCCATTTTTACTTTTTCTAATTGTAGCTATTGTAAGACAGATATTACCCACTTAGGCCCCACACATGCTATTCATTTATTAGCATAAGTTCAGTTCCCCTCCAGAGCAGGTCTTGCAAACGTCCAAGTAGGGCGCATAGGGTAGCGTCTGCTGTCAATCGCGTCCTCAGGCTCAAACCATGTATATTCACTGGTACACATGTAGTTGCTACGATTCCAAGCATTTCGAAGGAAAATTGCAAGCAGAGAAATCGACAAACAATGTTATTGCACGGCAAGGCTTCGCATACTTGCCACGGACGGTGCTACCCGCCGTATTATTTATCAGTAAACCATTATAGTTGGGTGCCACTGCCAGTAAGGCCACCACAGTTACATCGCGTTTCAGCACCAAAGTGCGTTTCACGACCCCCACGAGTTCCACACCGAGGTGCGCTACACACACACAAACACTAGTTTTATAAAATAAAAAATTGGGATGCGATTCATTCAGTTCAAACGCAGAGAAACGCATCAAAGCGTAAAAGACGGGTGCGACGAAGACGAAAGCCCTGCCCACACGCCCATAGAACATGTTCCACACGTGAGCGTGCTCGTTGCCGACAAAGACCCATTTGCATCATGAATCTCCCTCGCGTTTTACGCATTCGACAACCTCACACTCTGGAGGCTCGCGATAACCACGCTAAATTATGTACGCCCATTGCTTCTCTCTCTCTCCCTCTTGCGGACAGGACGCAAACTTCACACATCTATACGTGGCAACGGAACACGACCACCAGAGATGAGCGAGCAGAAGTGTCAGGAGAGAAATTTTTGCACTAACGGTGTCACCTTCTCATCACTTTATTATTTCTGTAGTGTGCCCTTAAAGTTCGCATGCAAGGCTCTGAAGAAGCTAGGTGGAATCGTGAACAAATAACATATTTAATACGTTCTTGAAAGAGACGAGAAACCATGGCACGAAAGACAGGTCGCATAGCATACTGTCACGTAATAATGCTGCAGAAACCAGTAACATTAACAGAACGTCATGGTTGGTCCGATCACTGGCAAAGCGAACTCGTCACCCTCTTTCGCGTGCTAATCTTTATCGTCGTTTTCATGGCGGCGTTTTTATATCGGCTGTTTATAGTGGCATACACAATTTCACCAGCAACGATACCGTGCAATAAAAGCTATTATGCTCATGGCATTATCTTCTCGCGATGCGGGTGCGCGATTACGAAAGCAAACACACAGACACACAAGCTCACATGATTGAACGGAGACAGTGTTCACAAGGTCGCGCATAGGTTTAACAGATAGTCAACGTTGGTAGAATGGTTTCATCCTGGAAACATGAACGCTGTCTGGCAGCGTCCATGTCAACGGCTAGATCGACGAGCCATATATATATCTTCGGTAAGAGCTTAGTTCACCTCGCTAAGGCGCCGGAGATTTAGTGGTGCAAGTAGCGGTGAAATAACTTTTCAAACGGCCCCGTTGGCGAATGGGGGTCTGTAGCCATATTCTTGGTCACCGGGTTGGTAGATAACGTCGGGATGACGAAAATTGCACTGTTGAGAGCCGATGCATTGCTGGTCAGGAATTCTTTCGAGGGCGAGCTTGCGAGCAATATTCCGCGAGTCGGATGAATTCGTTCGTGTTGACAGTATAACGTCGCACATCGGGTAGGACCGTGACATCCAGCATAGTGGTTGCCTCCTTGCCGTGAAGCAACCGGATTGGTGTGAACCCGGTAGCTTCTTAAGTAGCAGTGTTCTAGGCGAACGAGTGTATGGCAAAACGTCGATTCAATCTTTTGCGGTCTCTATCAACTTATATGGAAAGCATGCCGGCGATCACCTTGTTTTGTCTCTCTGTAATCCCGCCACTACGGTAAAGTAAGTAGTAGTTTTTCTATATATGGACGGTCCCACGTAGCTGCAGGATATCCTCCATCATCTGGGTGGTAAAAGCTGTTCCGTGGTCAGTTATTATAACTTCTGGCGCTCCGTGCTCGCGCAGTAAATACATGCCGAGAATGGCTTTCCGGGATCATTCGCGCAACACGATGAACGAAGTGACGAACGTTCACTCACGGATTTACAATCCGGTAATATTCTTACAGTGAATTGCGAGAACGCAGGCACGTCTGAGCGCTCATGATGCTTTCTCTCTATGTAACACTGATCTACGAAAGAAAATTAGTAGTTGGCGAAAAAGCCGGCAAACAACGATTGCACACTATACCATATCTCCTCCCATTCCCTGTTTAAAGAATAAGTCGGTAGGCCTGTAAACAAGCTTCTCAGTGAATATATATGTTCAGTCACACGTCAACGCGATACGACGAAGACGTCTAAAAGCATTTTTGCGCTGATAAATATGCTACCTGTGTTGAGGCATCCAGCTGACTGTAGTCCGATTCGCCTGTATATGTGATAAGCAACTTCGAACCCTCACCCTTAGGCCGAAAAATAAACAAAAATCAAACAATGCGAAACTTTTTTTAGAGACACGAAATCAATGTTTGTTGGTCCCTATAGTTTATCAGCATCCCTGGAAGTACGGCAGTCCAGCTTACCTGCAAAAGGGGAAAAAATAGTTATTATAAGCGCGCGTGTCAGATGCTCATAGAAGTCAGCCGCATCGTGCATACAACAATCATATGGGCTAAGCATAAACCCAACTCCTTGGCTAGTCATCCCTAAGTAAACCTCACAGCTGGGCGAGTTGGATCATGTTTCAAGATAAGCTGGTGTGTGCAAATGGAAGACACAGAAAACATAAAACAGGCGCTTGTTGGACGAATGGCGTTTGTACCTGTCCCATCTTTTCTGTGTTCTTGCGTTCAATTTGTGCAGACCAGTTTATCTTGAAATATGCGCACACCAGTTTATCTCTCGCGACTCAGAGTTGATCGGCCATATTGGTTTACTGAAGCAGGAATAAAACAGTGAGCGAATCGCTATCTCACGAAACACCTAAACAAACGACTCTGAAAGAACAAGCACACTGAACACAAACCACCCTGGGTACAATTGAAGGCACGTGATTAGAAGAAATTCGATCCGATTCTGGACGTATAAGAAAGCACACGCTGTTAGCTTGCGAACCTCAATGCCATTTTAGTAGTTTCACCTTGAAAACCAAAACATTGTTGCATTGAAGCACAAGGGCTCTTCGCCACTTTTGTAGACACTCACGCGTGTTGTAGGTAGTTATGCATAGACGTGGGGCAAATACAAATCTCACGTCTTTTTAAAACCGGTCGTTTTTACCTTTCATGCTCACAGGTAAGTGCAAGAAAAACAGTCGTGTCACTTGAGGGCGTTATTATGAACTTCTACCATTATGATTTACTCGGTGAAATTGAATAAACGTTATTGTGACGTATGAATTACCAGTGTGATCTCTCTGGTAAAGCTATAGACACATTGAGTGATGGGTTCGCATTGTGGCAAATTGGGAGATCTTGTCGGTTGGAAACATACTTGAGTACTTTTCGGTACTCATGTGATGCTTGTATCACTTCAGTTTTTGAATACTATTTTAATACCACGTAGTATAAGGAATGCCGATGAAACCGCTCATTAATTATCACATAACCCTATGTTTGATACATTTTTAACGTATCTTCTCTCAAATATTGTTGATATACAAATAAGAACAGCGTAAGTTTTCTGCATATAAAAACTGACACATTTATCGGCATCGTTTTTGCCATTAGATCCTTGTTCACTAATGTGACGAAATACTGTTCCTAACTTATGAACGAACTTTACTAAATCCCTGTTCATTTTTTTTTTCAAGAACGTTCATGTACAGTTAAAGAATATTTTAGCAGGAACAATGGTCGTTTGAGGTCAAGTTGATTGGGCAATAGTGGTCAAACAAGTCGCATTTCAAAGTTGCATGCCATGTTTGCAGTTATTTTCTGCTGTTACTGTAAACAAGGTCCCTAAATGACATTGCGAACAATTTTCTGAATAGGATTGTCCAACTGTCCTAGATATTTGCTTTGCCGCAGTGCGCTGTTGTAATAGGCTGAGCCGGCTGTCAAGGGGGGAAAACCACCACATTGTCAGAGTAAAGAAACAGTGCTACCCAAGTCATCTTCGTAGTTTTACTGACAGAGCTTAAATAAAAGCACGTGTTTGCTTGCCCATTCGTTGAATATTTCAGTTCTGACGTATAAATGCAGGGAAGAATCGTTTGCTTCAATTAAAAGCATTAACAAGGACGTAACACCCATGTAGGAATTCATTTACCTCCCTATCACAAAAATAATCCTAATCATTATTTTCTTAGTGCTACGATGCAGCCACTCGTGTAAGGTCTGGCACTGTGATAAGAGGACAGACGATGGCTTTTCTCCCACAAGCATGTCAGGACAGTGCCCTGTGCCCGGGAAACAGCCAAGACAGTGACAATATTATAACTACAAGAAAGAAACAGCCGACGATCGTGAGAGGTTCATTCATAAACTGCAAAAATTATCAGCAACAAACAACAATGAACTTAGCGACAAAACCGTCATGCCTACAAATCAAGTTTCACTTATCCCATTTGGAGCAGCCCCCGAAGGAGGCTCCACTCGAAAGCAATTATCAGTGCTGCAACTCGACAATGGGATTCCCGAACATGAAAAACAAACAAGTAAATCCTGCTCGCCTTGCTCTTCAGCTTGTTGACTTCACTTATCATCTCGCTATTCCTTGAAACAGCGTCCCCCCCCCCCTCCTCACAATATTGCCCTCCCCACCTGCTTCTTTAGTGGTATACGTATTGTAGCGGCATCGCCAGGACTTGCCGCAGCGGCGCATATGATACGAGCAAACAGAGACGTGTCCCGAAATGATGAAGAAGAGTGAATAAACAAACATCGTTAGAGATGTTTTCGGTGCTCCTTTCACTCCGCCTGCTTTTGTTTGTCTATTTGTTTTTTTTCTGTCTGTCCGTCTCGTCTTTAACTCTATAGGGCACAAACAATTCCGCTCTTTCTTTCTTTTTTTTGTTTTTTGTTGCCTGTGCGGCTGCCTTTGGCAACCACTAAGCAGGTTACGAGGGTGCTGTGTGCATGCTTCCGCAAGGGTGCATTGGAAATAAACGCGACCGCTGCGTGGGGTTGTCGTGCGCTTATTCTTCTTATTTCTCCATGTATATCCAATGAAAAGCTGGTGTTACTCCACTTGACAGTGACTTCCTTTTGTTGTCTCTAGTGGACAGAAAAAGGGAGTATTAATTACTGACTGTGACATTATTTGAGACAGTATTAATTACCTACATAAACCAACCGCGAAATATTGTCACATTGAATTGGTCTTGATTGTTTCTAACCTAAGCATATTATCTGCACAAACAGGAACATGCCGATCGGAACCCTTATTGAAGCTACTCAATAAGATTTTCAAGTTTAAGCCAGCTGAATTCCTTTGAAGTAAGCTGCATGCAGATGTTTGTGTAGGCGACATTCAGTGATCCAGAAGTATTTCCGTTCTTGGTCTTTTGAAATAGATGTATTTGAGAAAAGATCAGTGCCTATGTGTGACTCCGGCGACAAGTACCTCTTATAAGCGGGACCGTTTCCGTCGCAACATTGTTAGCAACCGCAAAACTACCAAATACACACGAGTGAAAATTTATGTATTGGGTCTCACTGCGACGATGCAAGCGTCAGCACGACAGCAATGTTCACGCAGCGTAGCTTGAAATGTTTCCGCGTACCAGAACAATTCCAACAGCCTAAATATTTCCGAAATCAATATTTTTCGCCCTTTATACGGTTAGCGCTTGAGCATGAAGGTATGGTATGTCACTGTTACAACTCAATCACTGCGTTATCGTTAACGAAGAAAATACCAAGTAACCGGGACCAAGTAAGCCGAGAAAGTATATATATATTTTAATTTCAATGTTTGTCACGACGTCTTTATGGCATGTTGTCACATTAGGCTGTAGTGATAAGAATATAATCGACCATCTAACGTGCTCTGTGCAGAATCTAATTCGCTTTCCACTTGTCTGAAGTGCATACAGCGTACGTAAACAAATGATTTGAAAGCAAGTTATCTGAACCTATTGTCAGGACGGGTGTTCTGAAAGCCTATAGCTGTAGGTGCATGCTCGGGGTTGCGAAATTCCGGGCATTTAAAGTGGATTTTGGTTCTTCAGATACCTTGGCTTCAGAGCAGCCGTTCAGAGCCTATAGGAAAGCTGGCGGACTGACTAAGACATACTTATGCGTTGCCATTCCATGGTAAGAAATACAAAATAATCATCGACTGCGTTACACTTACACGTCCTAAATGCCTATGGCGTCATTATTTCGTAACCGTTAAAAACAAATGAACTAGTTGAGAGCTATATACTTTCATGCGGGACACATTGCAAGATTTTCTACGAATTGGAATGGCGCTGGGCCTTTCTAAGCTGAGGTGACCCACGTGTTTTCTTTCTTTTTTTTCATGCGTGCCTAATGAAAGTAAAATTGAAGCGTACCAATTTGTCGACATTTGGACAACAAGGGTGAAGGCAAAAAGCCACAGTTTTTGACTGCATATAGGGGTTGCCTCCTGTCACGAGCGATATAGCAGATGACACTCGGTGTGTGCTCGATGAGCCTCGAGGAATAACGAAGAGAGTCTGGCAGTTCCTTTCTGGTCTCCAACATGTGTGGACGTCATGGTTTCGCTTGCCTCGGAATCCAGTATATCCGACGGCCAGAACGGCACGTCACACTTCCGTAATCACGTTTTCGTGTAACCCCGTAAGACGCCAGCCGATGTTTCATTTGTAGAGCTCCTTAAGGTTAATATTAGTTTCGGCTTTTGGCGTAACAAAACACTTAACTCGGTAGTGTAATGCTACTGTATAGTTCCGGTATCGTTCGTTTAATTTATGGTCGCAAATAGCCACTCTGCGAAGGCTGATCCAACACATACACCAAAAGGATACCTTAATCTGGGCTCCCAAAGGTGTCTTATGCTAAAACAAAACGTTCGTAAGAGAATATCTTAACCAATCTTGATGTGGGATGTACTACTACAGAAGCCTTCAGTCCGATGGCAAGAAGGGCTCATTAAATATCGCAAGTGAGCAGTGCGAAAGACAAAGACAGAAAAGGCAAACATACAACCACATGAGGTGCTGACAGGTAACTTAAGTTTATTGCGTTGAAGAATGTAAATAAATATCTATCTACGTATCAACTATTGTCAATAATAACAAGAAAATGGAAAAAGAGAAGAAGGGAGGGCATCATATGGACACTTCAGATGATGAAGCCAACAAAAGTGTATGGGTGTTAATTGCACCGCGCTGGTTCGGTCAGTGCCAGCGGCATGTTGTCTTTACGCGCACATTACTCTCTTCACGTATTTATGATGATCATTACAATACACTTAAAACACTATACCATTACCACTCCATAAACATTTCTTTGCTTCGTTATCGACTGGTTTTCATTCAGGTTGTGTCAAACAAAGAAACGAGCCTTCAATGACTCTTTTCCTTTTATCAAGCATAGTTTTATAAATGTAACATTAAATTAGTTCTGTTACTTTATCCAGTTTCCTCGAACATTGGAGTGTGTATTTCATCACTGGGCAACTCAAACGAAGACGAGGAACGATGCGAAACAAATGCGTAAAAATTTTGCCACTAGACCAACCCCTCAATCCGTCGCTCGCTAACGTTTAAATGGGCGCAAGGTCTTACTGCATTTGTATTCAACAACAATTCTTCTCATCTTTCCATTCAATATATTTCTTCTCAACATCACTCGGACAGTAGGAGACGGCGGCTACGTCGGTTGCAGGCGAGAAAAAGCGGTAGTCTAATTCCACCAGTCACCTCCAGATGGCGGCAGCGCACGGGAGCCGATGACGCCATGTTGCCTGCCGTCATTGATTCTCAAGCTGCGGCTCCTGATTGGTTCCGCCGGCGACTGCCATGTCCCGCAGCGTGGGGCTCTCACGGCAGAGGTGGCTATTTACTTGTGCATTGTTTATGCCGGCTGTGCCACTGCCGCAGACGGCGCATTTTCCCTCTCCGGTTGCGAGAGAAAAAAAAAAGTAATAAAGAATGCCACCACGGGTTCTGTTTAGGCTGCCTGGCCATGCCGGGCAAGGCGGGAGATACGCGTGGATGCGAGTGATGTATCGCTGGTTAAGGAATGGAGCGGACGTAGACCATTTTCCACAAACTTCTGATTAACAGTGTTTAGACGACGCTTGCTGCCTTTCTTTCTTACATTCGAAGCAGTCAAAAGTCCTATTATTTCCCGAGAGCACAAAGTGTGAATGCGATCCGGATTTTTTGTAGGATATATGTAAATAAATAAACAGAAAGAGGGAGAGAGAGAGAGAACAAGTAGGCTTGATAAAAACGAAGCTTCGTACTTGGCATGAGCAGTTATGCCTCTTTCTTCATAGCTTCGTCTGATTATTTTTATAATTTTGCTCAGACAATATTTCTTCTTTCAATGAACTTGGTGATGGTTTCCTTCCTTATTACACCTCCTCTTTATCAGGGCCGTTGCAGTTATCTTGGCACAGCCTAATCATTTTGCATGAAGCCTTTGGAAAGGAGAGTCAGTGGTATATATCAAGTGTGCATTTTTTTGCCGTTGTCGACCTTACCGCAAGACCCATTCTGCTCCGAAACAGCACGAAGTTATCGGAGAAACGGAGAAACTAATGTCGTTTATACTACCATACAGTGAAGCATGCAATAGCATCCCATGTTAGCAGAAGGCTAAGATTATCGAAACACTGTCAAGGAAGAACAGCATGACTGCAAGAGTTCTTTGTGTATGGGCGAAGTGCGGTGCACTGACATATAGCGTCTGGTTGCTAGAATATCTGCAATTTTTGACCTATTCAGCTAAGGTCAACACTCAGAAGGCCGTCAGATAATACGTCTTTATCAATATAAGCACTAAAGAAGCTATACTTCTAATCAGATTATCGCTGTGTTCGCTTACAATATTGCAGTATTTCAGACTAAGTTTCTTAAGAGATACACCACTCGAGTGTGGTAAAGGTCAGAAAGTGTATCACTACAACACAAAGAACCTTTCCTATCAATAGTTATTAATACAGCACAAACACGGAACTCCAAATTAAATACTGATGAAAACAACTGTTCCATCATGTGTGGCAATGTAAGCCCTCGTCTCAGGCATTCGTGCACTCCATTCAGAACGTTCCGTTTCCAAGCGCTCTCCCACAGGCCATTCTGCAGCAGCTTTTTTTTTTTTCGAACTTGCTTTGCTCGTCTAAACTCCGCAAAATCCCGAAACTCGTTAGACTTTGAATAGTATTTACTATGCACTTCCAAATTTTCGCTACTTTGAAGCTACTGGCCACCGACAGCTCGGCAACCAAGCACAGCCACTCCATCTTTCATGTGCCTCCTGTTGCTACTGTAGCGCACGGTGGCGCCATTTTGAGGCCTAATCGAGTCTTTCAGGCAGGAAAGGGTTGGAACGAGGAAGAAGACTCCCTCCCCCTTTTCTTCTCCTGGGCCCCGTCCCTGGATCTGGGTGTTGCCTTGGAAACGCCTCTTGCCTCGTTTGGCATGTATAACTTTTTTTTTTTTTGAGTGTGTGTGTGAGTGTGTGTATTGTGCCTGCGTACGTTGGATGCGAGAGACCAAAAGTTTTGCTTTCCATCCACTCAATGAGATGACTAAAAAATAATTTGGAAAACAATATGCTTTGTCGAAGACGAGCTGGCTCACACAAATGCTTACTTTGTTAATTTTTCGAATAGGGCTGTGGTGCAATTCATAGCGACACCGGAGCTCTCCTGAACGAATACGCAAAAATGGCCGTCGCTTGTGTATACGAAGAGGGAATTTTCTCCAATCATGCCCCACGCGCAGGAAAATCGTTTTCTTGCGTAGTGACTGTGCATTATAGACAGGATTAACCAAACGCTCGCGGGACAATATTGTGCTGGCCCAAACCTTGTATCAGCGAGCATTATCCGTAACTTGTGCATTAGATGAGGAGAAACTGTACGAAAACCTGAAAGCGTCGTGCGATGTATACAGGTGCAAAGCATTTCGGGCGACGCAAACAAACTGGTCAAGGGCTTACGCAAAGCCCTAAAAAGGTAGCGGGTTGAATTAACAGATCATAGCCTACTTGGGTGAATCTGGTTTCTGAGTGTCCTTCCCCAACATCTGAGATGCTATATATACACTCTGCAGCGCTGAAATAGAACTCCAACACAACCACCCACACAGGAAGAAAGAAAAAAAATAAAAGCAATCTATAACTTTGATTTTTGTCTGAATGCAGGTGGGGATTCTGAGTGTAGGCTAAAGCATCCTATAGGTTGCTGTAGCTTACGCAGACTTCGGCACAAGGGGATATGTGTTGCTGCGTTTCCTTGGAGACACCGAATCGAACGACACATTCTGACAAGTCACAGGTCACGATTTCATGCATTAGTTGGCTATATTCAAGCTGACTCTATAGCACAATCGGGGGTATTTCCACTCTTTCATTCTTTTTCACAGCCTTTCTCACTTTCCCAAGTGTAGTTATAACCGAATGAATATCTCTCAAGCTCTCTGTTCTTCTTTTGCCTTTCTCTCCCACTCCCTCGCTAACCACACTACGTATTTTGCATCAATTAGCCTATTTCGCACACACAACCATTGCGTATATATTCATCTCACGACTACTTATTTCACGAAACACAAGTTTAAGGACTGTTCTGACTTATCAAAAAAAGTTTGACAGTACTGCAACGTGCACCTAACCTGTAAATAATACAGAGATAAGTGAACACACAGTTCTTGTACCGCACCTGCCAGCCACTAGGCGGAAGTTCACACAAGTTTCGTCTCACTCGTCGACTATACATGGAGTTCGCGAATTAGCCTTAATGTTGCGTATAATGCACGCGAGCAGCCCCACGCAAGTTCGATTGGGGGAACACCGGCAGCTTTAAAATGCACGGAAGTTAGGGTTGTGTGGGCAAAGAAAAACGAAGTATGAAAAAAGCTTTGCCGCACTTGTTTCGTCTTTCGTTCCTCTTCCCGAAACGTGTTTTTGCTGGGAATTGGTTTTCGTGCGCCGAGTCTCTTTGTAGTATGCGTATACTGGAACGGCGCACTACACTCGGGGGCACGCGGGAAGCGTGGAGCAACCCTTTCGATTCAGCGATGATGTCACTGCAGGGCTTCCTATCTGGACAACCCCTTCTGCCCGCCGCCCGGCCGGTTTCCCACAAAGACCATCGAATGCAAAAATTTAAGCCAAAGTGCCTTCAAAATTTTCCTAACGGTCGCTCACGGACGGCTGCCGTGTCGCGCTGAAAGTGGGTGCCGCGCCCTCTGTGAGCATGCACCGCTTCGTGGATACGTACTACGTACGTTTTTCTTTCTTTCTTTTCTAAGTTTATCTATACAATGACTCGAGCATGTGCAATCGACTGCGTGGGAGTGCGGTTCGGGTAGAAGCGAAATCCCGCCTTTTCCTGGTACGACATCACGTGACAACCGGAGCGCGTCTCGTCCTGTGTACACGTCTCTCCTCCTTCCTCGTCTCATTTTGGTGCTTCGTCTTCCACGACTTTTTTTTTTTTTTATCCGAAAAACAGTGCTTTTGTTTTCGGGAGTGAATGTACGAATGAGGGGTGTCTAAAACACGCTGATGTGGAAGTATACAGCACATGAGCACAGATTGCAAACAGAACGCAAGTTCTGAACTTGTGCATATGTAATGGTTGCACCCTTTCAGCTGATATTAAAGAAAGACCGCCATACGTTCGACAACTTCTGCAGGCAGTCGTTGGTCTTCTGACACAACCGCGAAAATGAGCAGGCAAATATGCATCGCAGCAAAATTACCACGTGGATTCCCGTGATGGGAGTCCGGTGTTTCATATAGAATTATACCCTGACGACGTATCATTTGATCCTCATTGTGCAACTGAAGTGATCGTTTTGCAAATAAACCCAGATACTTCAGTGAATGAGAACATCAGTTATATCTATTCACGCGAGGACATTGTACACTGCATTGTCAGTCAACCATTAATATGGCGAATAGCTTTTGGGGTCGTCTTAACCATCTCCAGGAGGACACCATTTCCCCAGAAAACAAGAAAACTGCCCTGAGATTGAGGATCCGTTGCAAGGATCGCAGTGACTCGGGGAAGCTCAGAAACGGCAGGTAAGTGCACGACAATTGTGGCCCGTACCACTTTTAGCCAGCGGGAGTGTGCATGACAAGGCAAGGAAACGAATAATTTTCGCGGCGGAGATGACTTAGCACAGGCAATACAAATCGTGATACAGTGGACACAGGCTTTCGTTTTAAATAGTAAACTTTTTTATAGGCCCACTTTCAGGTTGCATAACTTTGCTTTACAAAGTGGCATCATTCTGCTGCAATAGATGTCAGATCACTGAAGTTGAAGTGCCGCACGGAGCTTGCTGCACTGCCGATGTCGATGCCCTGTAGGATAGGCGACGATTTAGAAAATGTCCCTGATGTTGTCGAAACAATTGGCCATTTCACAAGGGGAAACGTAAGCGAATCGTTCAAGTGTAGTCGAGTACGGCCATCTTGCAGCTTCTAAGCTCGAATGTGCCAGACTGACATAAACTTCTCCCATGATTGTCCACGAAAGTATACTGTAATCATTGATGTGCGTTTCGAGATGCGACATAGTGTATGTACGCGCATTTCCTTTCTTTTTTTTTCATCTGTATGTTTACAGTCTTCTTACCTGCATCAAGTCCGTCCCCTATGCCACTTGCAACTTAACACCTTGCTGGATTTGCGCCATGAAAGCTAACACCTCATAAATGCTAGGTTTGAACTGATATCCGGCTGCCTTTGTAAACACGACAGAACTGGCTTGAAGACCACTAGTACTTGTGCAGTCTGGAACTGTCATCTAACGTGTGTTGACATGAAAGAAAGTTTATCTATTATCCAATATCAATGCTTACAACCTCGACCAGCATCGAGGTAGTCAACTAAATGATATGCCCTTTTGTATCTTCAAATGAATTTAACCTCCGCTCAGAGACAACAGCACACGAGAAGGCAACCACCGTTCTCTTATAATCCCCCGTTCCTCCTGTTCCTCACGCAGTTAAACCAGTTTTATAACATGAGCTCCCCCTAGCTAGGTCAACTTGGTGCTTCACTACGTTTGGAACGTCGGGAAAAAATAAAGAAAATAATAGTTAACTTCGCTAGAGCGCAGGGTGCTATCATGGCAGCCTCCTCTCTTAGGTGGGACAAGACTCAAGACGGTGGTACTTTACCAACTATGATTTGGTGCCGCGTCTGCAAGATCTTTGGCACGGATGACGCTATTGTGCGCAATTACAGCGGCATCAAGGAAACCATTGAAATCGCGAATAAACCACATCAGGTATATCACGTACGTAGAGGCTCATTAAGCTTGCAGCACACATGTATATATGTTATCACAGAAATCTATAGCACATTTGATGCACTCAACAAGAATGCCTTAGATGTGTTGGTAAAGTGTTTAAGATAAGTAACTGAGTTCTCCTGCAGTACCATGTATATCGTTCGTTGTTTTATATTGTTTGTCATTTCTTCACCTCGAGCTATAGACATTACTCAAAAAATAACTATTAATATTTTAGTATGAATGAGTATGACGCTCCTGTTAAGAAGTTAGATTAGTACATACCATTTGTCAGCACACAACTGGCATTATAGGCGTACCTTATTGCATCCTGCCGTGAATCGGCACCAATAACACTTACAACCCTCAGTACACATCACTTCATTCGTTCCTCAAATGTTTTCTTTATCATATCCGCCTCGGTATCTACAAGCCGTCAATACTTGGAGCGGCTCAATCTGCGCTCCCCTGGTCAGGCGATGGCAGCCGCGCTCACGGCGTGCGCGTTCATGACGGCAAAATGCAAATTAGCGCCCACTGGTGGTTGACGCTGCATCGTGCTCGTATAAAGCCGCGGGTATCAGCGATAGAGCGAGGAAAGCAGCGCACGCCGTAAGCTTTGGGGTGGCTCCGAAAGGAGCAGGTGGCACTGGAGAAGATGGATCGTCTTAGAGAAGATTAATCTTGCAACCCCCGGGCACAAAGGTGGCCTCACCACCACCGCGATAATAACGCTCATTCAACGCCCCCCTTCCTTTGCACGATGCACCTTCTCTCATTTGAACTCCCTACAGCTGTGGTCATACTAATCTTACCTTGCGCTTAACAAAAAAGAAGGGGAAAAAACGAGGAGCTGCACGTGACACTTTGTTAAGAACGTTGACGTGTGTAAAAATTTAAATAAAAAAGTTGCCTACATTCCAATGGAGCAAGCGCGATGCCGATGCATGTGCGGCATGGTGAAAGGCTTCAATGCGGAGAAATTTGCTTAAGAATTATAATGAATTCTTTTGTATACAGCGTTTGGGGATGGCACACTGGAAGAGATGGCCGTGTTATTAAGAAAACAGAGACAAAATGGACGGGCAGGCTGAATTATCAGCTTCGTTGGTGGTAACGGTGTTGTTGATACAGCTGGTGAGTGTATCTAGTGTAAGCTCCATATGTGAGTTATTAGTGCTATGACTGTTACCACATGTCTGATGCCAGATAACGTGCGCACATTTCCTGACTGATTGTTTCATTAAAAAGTAGCAGAAGGTGAAAGAAGGCGTGCTATATATATAGGCAGGTTATGGGAGGAGGAAGCAACAAAAGGGAGAAGGCAGGGAGGGTAACCAGAAAGACATCCGGTTGGCTACCCTACACTGAGGGATTAGGGAAGAGGACAAGAAAGATGAGAAAGAGGGAAGAGAGGGAAAGAAAAAGATAGGGAGAGACTGACAGTAATTTCACTGCAGCGTGTAGAACTCTGCCGCACGTCAGAGGCGTTCACACAAGCCTGTCTTTCTCAGGAAACACAGCAGGGCTTTCACTGCCTTGTGGGCTGTCGAGGCATGTGGACGTTACTGTAATAGCACCTGCACAGAAAGAGGCCGATCATCCAGTCGCCGCATTGCGTTGGCAAGTACTTGTCTATCTGAGGCAAATCGAGGACAGTGCTGCCTTTCATTTTTTTCCTTCCTCCTTCCTCCTCGAGGACAGTGGCACAGCAGGTGTCCGATATTTTCGTCGGTGTCCCAAACATCGCACGCCGCACTGCCGGTAATTTCGATTAACGTATACTATAAGCTTTCGTGAAAGCAACTCCCATCCAAAGGCGATAGAGAAGCGAAGCTGCACGTCGATGTAGGCCGGGTGGAGGCCGGAGTTGTAGTGAAGGGCCGAGCTCGTGCAGTCTTGTACGTCATATGCTTGGTGTGTTCCACTCAGTCAGTGTGACAGTGCGGGTTACTTGACGAATATGCCTCGCCGCGCATCCGCTTTTGAAAGCGGAATTGGAACACTGTTTTCTTCTTTATGTGACGTGTGAGCAGCATGATCTGCAGAATCGTTTCCGTCTATACCACAATGCCCAGGTAACTACTGAAAGACGATGTCGCGGCCTTTTTGTATTAAAAGGTGGTGAAGTTTCACGGTTTGGTAGGTCAACTGGTCGTGGCATCTGCGTCGGAGAACTGATAGCAGGCACTGTAACGCTGATTTTGAGTCAGAAAACACGGCCTATTTACGTGGTCTTTCTTCCGAATTGATGAGTTCCAGTGCATTGCGCAGAGCCTCGAGTTCTGCCGTCGTTGACGTTCTCACATGTGAAGTCCTAAAACACCGAGTTACCCTTTGTGATGGTATAACCACTGCTCCACCTGAACTAGACGGCGTAATATACCCATCCGTGTAAATGTGCACGTGGTTACTATAGTTTTGTTCAGTAGGAATAGACTCAGTTGTTTCAGGGCATCGGTAAGCCCGACTTTCTCGTCATTCCTGGAATAATTAGGTAAACTCGCGGTCTGCTCAAGCTTCAAGGAGGAAGCAGTGGCTTTGATGCAGGTTAGTCTCAGTAAACGATGAACGATGCTTGTAGACAGTAGCACCGTATATATATGTCGTGCGGGGCCTTTCAGTATATAGCTAGGCTCACCAGGTGGTGAGAAGGGGTCCTGCCATAATGCCTGAGGTACATGCGCATTGTCTCGGTTATGAAGTCACAGTTTGCATATGCGAATGTTAATAGCTCATCTAACATGGAAGCGATTGAAAATACGTGTGCATTTTCCTTGACTTAACATCACCGGATTAGGTTGACAGTATTTGCGGGCTTTATTGATCTTGTAGATGAATACTTCCGTGCGCTTGTAGGCGTTCCGACCAGACTTGCGCTTTACATTTGAAGTACATTTCTGGTGCTTTAGATAACTATGTGGAACACCGTGAGCGCGCTACAATTGCAGTAAGGGGTTGCGGGCGCCTAGTTATATCTCTTTTGAACTCATTTGAAGCTCCATAACTCAGAAGCAGGTGCTCATGTTTGGGTGCTTGTTTATATTGACACGGGGATTACAAATACACGGAAGAGAGACACCAGTGTATTTGCAATATTTACAAGTAGGTGTGCCACCCCAGGCTGCTAGGACCTCGCGAGCCGAATCCGCTTCTTCATCGATGCGTCTACGACGGCGGAGCCATGCCCACTGCCTCGTAACAATATAATGTGTGTTTTTAGCAGTAAAGTATTTACAAACCAGAGTCACAACACAATGAGGATGACGCAGGCAATCGATCGTTGTGTGACTCTTCTTGCACTGTGGCGATGTAGATGTATAGTATCCTAATGAATAAAATACTAACTATAGCTCCACTATCTATCCTATTTTCCAAACATCTGATATTTAGTCAAGAAACATTGTTGAGGTGGTTCGCCTTTGTACATGTGGTGTGGTTACAACGCAAAAGCCTTAGTGGTAGAAGTAGAACAAGGGTATCCTAATTTGAGGACATGTCAAACAAAAAGAACATTTGATGAAAAATATATATACCGACTTCGAAAAGCTTTCTCAAAGCTTCAATGAAGATCTCATTAGGATATCACATATTATTTATGTATACATAGATCCCATATATGCAAACCCTTCTACAAACATATTTACATCGTGCAAATTTACATGTGCGAATGGGACATATCACGCGTTTCGTCACAAACGATTGATTTTCGCCACACAATATTTCTCTAACTATCGAAGAATATCTGCGTAGAAGATTATCTGACGACCATCACTCTATTGGAGCCCATCAATACATGTTTCAGTTCACAATTATGTCCCACTGCTCGGACTTTTAGAGCAACGTTGATTACTTTAATTTGTGCAATGTTGTACTACGCGACCAATCGTACCATGCATCATCGGGCGAGATGAGTATGCGATGACATCGTGCACTGCGGGTGGAATATTATTAACAACGCTGTGAAAACAGCAATATTAGCGGACGTAATAATAGTATACGGCATGGTGTATGTTGTTCATTTACTGGCGAACATATTACTATATCAAATCATTACACACGTGTAACGTAAGTGAAGATAACTATTCTTGACAAATCCAGTACGTACTGTTGAGAAAGTTGCTAAATATTGCTCTGAAAATCTGACTCCATCTTCATAAGGTCGAATATATTAAACCACATTTTTCAATGACGCGAGCCATATGAGGTGAAATGTTTTACGTGTAGGATATTTCCTTCTGGCATAATTTTGATGAAAATTCTTCAACATTTTTTTCTTCCTTTTGCTCGCTCAAATACTCAACGACATGGTCACTGGGTATGAATACTCTACCTCGTACTGTTTCAAAATTAAGACAATTCCAGGGGAACAATTTTAAACTTTTTGCGGTACCTAAACTTATTGAAGCAAAACATTATTGGCAGGAAGCATTTTTTATTCATTATTCTTTTGTTAATCTTCATTACTTTTATCAGTGAAGGTAACTGAATAGTATCATTACTTAAGTGAATTGAATGCGTATGAGGACTCATGATCAATCACACCTGAATACCGCACAGCAGCCCATTTCTAAAAAAAAAATTAGTAAT
Source organism: Rhipicephalus microplus (assembly GCF_043290135.1). Classification (NCBI taxonomy): domain Eukaryota; kingdom Metazoa; phylum Arthropoda; class Arachnida; order Ixodida; family Ixodidae; genus Rhipicephalus; species Rhipicephalus microplus. The sequence goes on from NC_134703.1 coordinate 78,412,976, forward strand.
GTTGAAGTCAACGTTCCACAGAATTAGATTAATTTGACGCCCACTGAACGCACGCCTGTAATGATGTTCACAACCGCGTATTTGTGGCAGTAGAGTTTCTCGATTACAAACAGTTTCTTTCTTTTAGTTGGTGCAATATATGAGAAGTGCAACATAAAACGTAGGCATGGCATACGACCGCAGATGAAATGGGTTTACTGTCTGTTTGTTTAAATTATTACGTTACAGATTTGGCGTGCATAGAGTGGAAGCTCGCGCAATGCTTTACTCGCGCTAAAGAAACCAACTTTTGCCCTCCGAAGATCTCGCAAACATGCTCTTTTCTTGTGGTGCCCACTTAGAGATCAAGTGACTGATTTGTTAGTCTACAGACTAACTTAATTGCAAAATAATATGTTTTCGATGAAACAACACATAGGGACGAGTATCTGGTAAAGAAAGAAAACTAGTTACATAAATACGCAATTTTAGCACTATCAGACCCGAAAAAGTTCCCACATTATACTCGTTGGGCGTGCGAGGAAAACGCTCCTCTTTCATTTTACGAACGGTAACAACTTCTCATGCCCCTAGTAAGATGACAGCCGCAGTCGCCATGTTATGGTGGGTGCGGCTTCACTCCTGGGCAATAATTTCCACAACAGCAATTTTTTAAACCTTTTAAAAACAATTAATAAGCTACACGTAGACTGTGGGAAAAATTGTAAATTGAAGGGCTTGTTTTTTTTTGTTCAAGACAATATTGAGAGGATTCGTCAGTTAGTTTTTATTATAGGCTGTAGGCATAGATGATGTAGACTATAAGCGAGCAGAAGTTTGCCGCTGCATGCATGCGTTCGCTAACAAACTACAGCTTTTCCCGTGCTAACTCCGAGAATGTCGTGAAGCATAATGGTACGAAACTGTCAGCGCTTGTGTTGTCCTTCTCCTCACGAGGTTTCCACAAGCACTGTGTCTGAACGAAAAGGAATAATCGACAATTTTACCAACTGTAAAGCTAGCTTTTCCGTGAGAACCCTGCTCGAGTGAAGTGGTGTGGCAGAGAACTTTAGTCATCGTATACCAGCGAAGCCGTCTCGAGCCATGTCTTGAAGGATGCAGACATGATTCTGGTGATAAAACTAGGAACAAAATAGTCAAAAGATGTGCAAGAGGCATTCCGTCCTCATCTAAAAGCACGACTACCTTCGATGCCAATCGTTGGGCAAAAGCACAGCGCAAGAGAGCAGACTTTCGTATTAGGTCAAATCAGTTATATTGTCTGATACGAATGTGATAACGAAGGCCATCTGTTTTTTTATTCGGGGAAGTAAATAAATAAGCTAATTTGTAAATAAATTATTAGCCTGCATGCTGCACTTTTGGCCCCTGAAAATCAAGGTGGGATTGCTTTCAATTGACGCACGCTAATTAAAAAATATAGATAAATCAGGAAACAAATATACGCACAAATAAATACGTAAATATATGCACTATAAGGGGGTTTATTGACTAAAACCAACTGCCTATTTTCAGGGGCGTCAGTCACTGTCACGGGCTCAGCTCTTCGTCGTAGTCGTCTTCTAGCTGCTCCGACTAGACACTGTCTCTCTCTCTTCCCCACTACATTTGCCCCGGTGGTAAAGAAGGGCAATCTTGGCGACTCACGGCGAAGCAAGCACAAGGGGATCATAGGTTTTAAGCGGCTGATGTGGACTGTCTCACGACCACGGCATCGTCTTTCATCGCCAGGTGTCACTGGTTCGATGACTATAGTTAACCGGTGATGTGCATTGAACGATGCGGTACGGACCATTGTACTTGGGTGCAAACTTACGGGAGAGGTCGGGGGACTTGAATGGAACCGAAAGCCATACAAATGAGCCTACGGGGAAGCTGTGAGCAGGCTTGTCTTGGTCAAGCCGTTCTTTTTGGAGACCTTGTGCGATGGACGTAAATGAACGTGCTGACTGGCGGCACTCTTCGGCACACTGAACAAGTTCGGAGGCTGGGCGGTATTCTGAAGCATCTGGGCGGTATAAGTAAGTATCGTGTCAAGCGTATAAGATGGCTCACGTCCGTACAGTATAAAAGAAAGGTGAAAACCCGTAGTTGCTTGGGTGGCCGTATCATACGCATTTGTCACGAAAGGGAGCACCAAGTCTCAATTAGAATGGTCGGAGGATATGTACATAGAGAGCATATCCCCAAGCGTGCGGTTAAAGTGCTACGTCAAACCATTTGTCTGTGGGGGATAGCTCGTAGTGGTGCGATGAATAATATTGCACTCACTCAGAAGCTGCTGGACGACTTGCTATAGAAACACACACCCGCTGTCGCTAAGCGGCTCACGTGGCACGCCATGGCGAAGGACTACGCAAGATGGACAAGGTGACATCACGAGCAGAAGCGGCTGGCAAAGCAGGGGTTTTGGCGTAACGGGTGAGATGGTCAACGGCCACAATAATTCAGCGATTTCTAGCAGTAGTGCAAGGTAGTGGGCCGTAAAGGTCGATGCCGATTCTATCAAACGGCCGAGCTGGACATGGCAATGATTGTGATTGGCCGGAGGCATGACAAGCTGTTTTCTGTCGCTGACACGCAGTGCAGGAACGTATGTACTTAGGGAACGTACGAGTACAATCCACGCCAGAAGAATCACTGACAAAGCCGGTCATATGTTTTCAAAACGCCAGCGTGGGTGTTTTGAGGGTCTGCATGAAAGCACGCGCACATGTTGGAGCACAAATGGCGAGGTATAACAAAAAGCCATTTCCTACCATCCGGCTGATAGTTGCGATGGTATGGCATCCCGTATCGCATAATGGGGAACTTGTCAACGTAGTGCACGTGGTAGACGCTGATGTGCATATGGTGTCACCGAAGATGAGGAGAGAATGTCGATGAGCGTGGCTATCCAAGGGTCCTTGCGCTGCTCCGAAGGCATGTCAGTGGTATTGATGCTGTCGATGGTACCTTCGGCAAAGGAAACAGGTGCTACCGCTGAAGGAAGGGGTGAACTAGAAAGTGCGTCTGCGTCAGTATGCTTGTGGCCTGTGTGGTAAATGACGTCAATATCAAATTCCTGCAATCTTAGCGCCCAACGTCCAAGCCGGCTTGAAGGATCTTTCAATGAAGCGAGCCAACAGAGTGAATGATGGTCTGTAACGACATCAAATGGGCGTTCGTATAAGTAAGGACGAAAGTTTTGTAATGGCCAAACAATGGCCAAACATTTCTTTTCGGAAACTGTGCATATGTGCTCTGCCTTGGTGAGAGCGCGACTTGCATACGCAACTACATTCTCCGAGTAGCCAGGCTTGCGTTGAGCAAGGACAGTGCCAAGTCCTATGCCACTGGCATCCGTGTGCACCTCGGTTGGAGCAGTAGGGTCGAAGTGGCGTAAAATAGGTGGTGAAGTAAGGAGATGGCGTAATCAGTGGAGAGACATGTCCATAGAGCCAATGGGGACAGTAATTTGGAAGCGATGGTAGCGCCGTCTGGGTTTTGTAGGTAATCGTAAAAAGATTTTAAAATGACTATTTTACTAAGAAGTGAGAAAGGTTTCGTTACCTTCTACACATAAATATATTTTTTAACCAAATTTAACTAAGAATATTGTTTGCAGAATTTATATTCGCGTATAAAATGAAATAGGTTTCAAAAGCACCAGGGTGTTTCGATATGGCGGCTGGCCTGCCGCATATCGGGGCCCGCTCGTTGTAGCAGCCCCCTTTCTCAATTTCTATCGTTTCCACATAGTACATTGCAGTAAACTGCGCAATATAAGCTCATGAGTATCTTGCATACTTACTTTAGTTAGTTGTGATGCCACATACAGGCCGAGCGAAACGACAACGCTGGTCACACAAGCTTGCAACAATAAATCGTTTTATTGCAAATCAATCGATCGATGTTTACACAAAATAAAGGCCACATAAGTAACATTTTAGCACGTACAGCAGTGAACAATATGCGTGCATCAGCGTTCATGTGCAAAGAAGGTATACGTACTACGCATAGCCCCAACGCAGATGCCCGGAGCACAGAAGCTGTCCAGCGCTGGCTGATATATCCGTCGCACTGCACGAAACCTTCGCTGCAGTAAGTAAATGCATGCCGCTTACGTCCCTGCACTTGTGTAGCTCAAGATTTCGCAACAACTCGTTGACAGTATTCGGTAAACTTTCTGTAATTGGTGCCTTCTGTAATTTCTGTAATTAATGTAATTGTGTGCCTTTAACGAGCAGTGCGGCGAGACTGTTTGTTTCCTGGTCCGCACTGCCAACTAAAGTGCGTCACTTTCCGATTGTCTACGCGTTCGCACTTTGCATGCCTCTGAATGCCTCAAATTAAGTGAGGAGCGTTTTTTTTTTAGTTTACCATTTCGAAGTCTTACAAATAAAATCGTCGAAAAAAAAAAGGATTAGTTCGGTTTCATTTACCAACGCCGCCAGGCGCGCTGTCGTCGTTTCGATGGTGGCGACTCGTCACGCTGTGGCCACGAAGCTCGCAACATGCCACGGGGGCTGGCGTAATGTTGCGAAAGCATCATCGCATGCTGGCGACCAATCAGAGAGGTGTCCATCGCCAGTTATCAGCGGTGTCAGTGATGCGATTATCAAAGCAAAGTTCTGCACAAAGCGGCGAAAGTATGAGCACAGTCTGACGAAGCTGCGCAGCGCTTTCACGGTCGTATAGGTTTCGAGAACTCAGCGACAGCACGAAGCTTCTCTGGGTATGGGAGGACGCCATGTTTTGAGACAACACGGCCAAGTATTGTGAGCTTCCGAGCTCCAAATTGGCACTTCTTGATGTTTAGTTAAAGGCCTGCGCTTGTGAGGCAGCTCAAGACTTCGCTGAGACGATGGAGGTGGCTGTCGAAATCGGAGGAGAAAACAACGACATCATCCAAGTAACATAGGCATGTCTTCCATTTTAGCCCCCGCAAGACGCTATCCATCATCCTTTCTAATGTGGCTGGCGCATTACAAAAGCCGAAGGGCATTACATTAAATTCGTATATCCCACCGGGCGTCACAAAAGCAGTTTTTGGGTGATATGGTGCTGTCATGGAGACCTGCCGATAACCGAACCATAGGTCTAGTGATGAGAGGCATACAGCGCCTTGCATGTAGTCCAGAGCATCGTCGATGCGCGGCAGAGGGTCTTTGAGCGTATACTTTGTTTAAACGGTGGGTATCGACGCACAAGCGAATCGAGCCGTCTTTTTCATTTACAAGCACCACAGGTGAACACCGCAGAGACTGCTGGACGGCCGAATGACGCCACCTTGAAGCATGTCGGCTATTTGCTCGGTGATCACACGATGCTAAACAGGAGATACACGGTATAGGAACTGTCGCAGAGGCGCTTGCAAGCTGGTGTTAATGTGATGGACAACGGTGTGCGTTCGGACTATATATAGGACGTCTGCTGGCAATCGAACGAGCCGCGAAGACAAAACTCGGTCAAACTCGGACAAACTCGGACAAAACTCGGTCCTCAGAAGTATTGCTGCTAAAATGTAAATAACAATTACACTATCTCCCTCGTAAGGGGACCGTGAGGCTATGCGAAGCTGCATGGGGGAGCACACCGCTTTGCACACCGCGGCTCTCACACAGTCACTTACGCAGGTCCGAACGAGCTAGCGCATGTCAGCGCGTTCTAACTAGGATAACGCGTCGGTTCACGGCGCGTCTGCAGAATCTCGATCCCCCACACCATCACATAATTGCTGAGAGAACGTAAATAGAAGAACGTAAACGGGAGACGCTACAGCGTCTTAGCCGACCCCTTGCACAGGCCGGAACACGCTATATAGCACGTGAACGCATTCTGGCAGTGCTCGGGCCAGCTGTTGCAGATGCGCAGTAAGTGTGGGCACGCCCACCGGATTGAACTCCAGCATAAGATGCTTCGCCTGTAATAATTGTCACACAAAGTCCAACAAAAACATTTTACCCAAACAAGACGCTCGTGTGTTCATGCGTTTGGCCTTGTCGAAAGTGATTTACCATTTGTATATTTTTTTCTTTTATTTGACATCAGTTCCTTTTTTTGGGTTGATTACAGTTCATATATTTAACAGTTTTTTTTCTACGTACATTTGGTGTTCTGTTAATATGCAACCGATCTATTTTTAGCCACCTCTAATGTAGCGTATACCTTCCCATGTTCCACGAAATATAAATAAAAAAAGATCTATTAATCGCACTACAGTTGCCCGTACAGAAATTAATCAGTGCTCAAACCAACGAAACCTGAACGTCTAGTCAGTCTTAAAAAAGGCGTAAAAAGTTTACGTCTTAGCATTCGAGTGCAGAAATGTGGGTATACTCTTGTAGTGGTTGCCGTCAGCGGGACAGCCTTTGGCTCCCCCATAGTAGAGTGCGCATAGTGCTACAAAGCGCTCACAATTTTTTTTTCTAAACACACGAACTCATTTAAGGGACTACTGCTCACCGCTCTCCTGTAAGAGTACTCTAAAGTGTTTTACCACTTGTATTAACACAGGCTGCAACACACACAGTAAAAATTTTTGCACCCAAAAGGGTGTAAAAAGGGTGCTTTTGCGAGAAAGCACCCTTTGCAACACCCTTAAAACCCATAAATGGTCGATTGAAAAAAAAGCACCCCTTTGTTTGGGTGCTTGCCTCAATAGCACCCTAAAATAGGCTCTAAGGGTGCTTTTGTGCCTGAGAAGGGTGTAGGTGCCGATTCATCAGATGGAATATGCAGCATAAGAAGAACACATTATAATATTTGGGATTTTACGTCTCAAAAACCTCGATATGATTATGAAGGTCGTCGTAGTGGAAAGCTGCAGAGATTTTCACCATTTGGTGTTCTTTAATGAGCGCTCATATCGCACAGTGCAAAGCCTTCTACCTTTTCGCCTTCGCATTAATTCGACTGCCACGGCCGGCATCGAACCCGCGACCTTCGGATTGGCGGCCGAGCAGTGCAGCTACTGCACGAATATGTGGACCTTGCGTTAAATGACGGCCTAATTGACTTAGAATGTGTGAAGGTGCTCTCCGAATACAGCAAAATGCCAGCAGATGCAAATCGCGTTTCATCTATAATGGCAATTAACTGCAATTCACGTTACGAAAGCTCACCTTAGCGTTGGTTATAAGCTGCATGTTTGCTGTGGATTATATACAGGAACATAATGTTCGTCCGAGTATGGGTGTGCGTGCGTGAGCCTGCACATGTGTTCGCGTGTAAGCGCGATTGTGTGTACACCCGTGCATGTGTGCGTGCGCGTGTATGTGCGAGTCCGTGCTTGTGTTGAGCGTGCCTGTGCACATGTGTACGCCCATGCATGCGTGCGTTTACGGTCGCGTGTGTGTGTGGCCGTATGTGTGTATACGTGTATGTGTGTGCGCCTGTGAATAAGTATGCGTGTGTATCAGCCCGTGCGCCCTCGAATTTCGTGTGTGTGTGTGTGTGTGCGGGGGGGGGGGGGGGGGAGGCACTGCTTCTTATTGTTTAAGGTCCCACACATGTTCAGACTGGGAGTCTATATGGGAGGTGGCTTAAGGAATGGCGGTGGTCAACGCACTGTACACGGACTATTCAGTACATGGAAAACAGCTGCACATTTTCGTACCTGATCGTTGCTTACGAACTTGCTGTGGTAGCTGATTAGGTACGCTGAGGTGCTTCTACGCTCGAAAACGTGGGTTATGAACAATTCCCACGGAAAGCTGTCACTGCACTTATCCACAACCATCGTTTATATTAACAACGTTTAACAAGAACGTGCCCTGCCTTTGCTACAGGTGCTTAGCTAGCTCATTGGGCAACCATATGGAATTATGTGCTGATCATGTGGTCAGCAAAAAGTTCTTTATAACAACCTCGGCACGTTTCGTGGTGCGTGACAAGCCTTCTTAACATCCACGACTGTGGATTAATTTGTTCCAGCTTCGACCACGCATTCAGTGTTTGCGGCACCATACGCGGAAGTGCCAGACACAGACAATGCAAAAAGAAATTCCTCTGGAAAAAGGTGTAGCGATGCTCTCCCGCTAATGCCACCGAGGACGAAATAATTATTGTTTCTGGCCCATTCCATGGTGCACTTTGTTTTCCGCAAGTTTTGCTTCACTATTTTTCGCCCACTGCAATCGCATTCCGTCAAAATACTCAAATAACCCGAGGCTGGGAAATAACCTGCGTCGCTGTGCGACTGGCTGGAAGGAGAGTTGCCGTTTACAAGGAGTCATTCCGCACCGAACGGCCGTCCGCCGTATGCGCCATAGCGTTTGCCTTTCGGCGCCGTCCTGGCGGGTTTCAAGCTCCTCCCCCCCCCGCTCACCCCGGCCAGCGTTGCTCCCACAACGGCGGCGTAGATAAGCGAATAGTTGCGTCACCAAACACCTGCGTCGACAGCTGCGGCGCCGCCGCGGCGCTTTAGCCGCCGCCAGTGCCTCCTCCTTTTCTCTCTCAACGTCGCTCTCTCTGTCTCATCGTATTTCAAATGCGTTGCGTTGGTCTGGGGTCTTGGCCGCTGTGTGTGTTCTAGCGAACAGGCGCATATTCAATGGTGGTAACGCATGACACCGTGTTCGAAGTGACGCTCGGATTAAGGAATATTCATGGAGTGGCGGACACGGACAACGTGGGCCTGTTAACGGTGAGTGTACTGTTTTCGTAGGTAGTAATCATACAGCGCTAGCTGGGCGCCTGCAGCAGCTCTGCCGAAGTAGGCTTCCAGCCATTTACAACAGCATGCGTTCGCGGGCCTGTTGCAGATGCCCGATTAAACGTGTGACTTAACAAGTTCACACTGCTATGCGCGATGTTGTGTAAGTGCCTGCATCACTCATACAGTGAGTGATGTGATCACTTAACAAGGGCAGGATTAGTTGCTGATCGCACATTGTCTCTACACTGCACAAAGTGATTGATATTGTTTTGAGATGTGCTTTGGGCTACATCGTAATAACATTTATATTAATACTCAAATGTGCAACGTGCTTCTGTAGGTGTAAGCGTAAAAAAAGAAAGAAAAAGCAAAAATCATGTACAGAGGCGCACTGTACGAAATGGCTTTTTTTTTCTTTTGCTTAAAGACGGTATAGTTGGAGGTGCTGATATGCCGCGATGCTCCCAGCACGTGCGCATCGGTCTTTTAAGCTATTTAGGACAAGTGCCATCAGCAACAGGGAAAGATCTAGCAGACTTCCAAAGGCGCGTTGTTGTGGCCATCGCCGTGCGTTGTTTTCCCTCGTTTCTGTTTGCTGTTTTCGTGCTTCGCTTTCATCTGCGATAATGTTCGGCGTTATAACAGAATCGAGAGAGTATACGTGACTGTCGGAGCTATGTGCGGTAGCTCTAGCATAAGCCATGGCTGCTGCAACGTAGTCGGCGTCCGCGCGCGTTGGTGTCATTCGAGCGCTCTTACTTGCGTGATTGTGTTTAACTGAGTATTTAGGCACGGGTTACGTTTGTAAATCCCGTAGTCAATAATCGCTAATAACGTGCCCCTGACTGCCATCAGAGGATGGGCTTGGTTGTCGAAATATGCCAGACGCTTTTTCTGAAAGCAAGCTTTGAATTTTTTTTAAAAAGAAGTACTTTCATACGTGCAAGGCAGTGCCTATTGCAGGCCCGCAACTCTTTAAAAACTGGACGAGCTATCACATCTTTTATCAAATTACAATGAATTAAGATGATTGAATTATAGATGACGAATTTCTGTGCTAGATTAGGTGGACAAAACACATGTTCGCAGCCCTACGTCTAGAAAGCAGGCAAATAGGAAGCACAGCGTCAAATTTGGATTAGATTCCATTGACGGAGCGTCTTGTGAGAGTAGAAAGAACGAGAAAATTGTTCATTTTTGATGCCCTTATAGAGGCAGTCAGAATTGCACTGATTGGTGACTTGTAACAATTCCTCAGATTGTTAGAGGCGTGATTAAAGTCAGTAAATCTTTTACTTTTTTTTTTGCAGACCTCTTCGCTAGTGCCACGCCCAAGATCATTTGTTCTCATGTAAAAGAGAAAGCAGAGATGTCTTCACTGTTTGTACATGAAGAGGTAAGTTTCTTGTGCATTTTGATTAATGTTACATGTTCTGAACGTTGTACTTTAAGAATTGTTTTTCACACTGGCTCACTACCCTAGAAGGAATTTGATTCTTAGGTGAGTTCAGGCTTTCGTAAGTGCCATTTTTGAGCTGTAGTCTTACACTTCACCTCATTTCGGGAATTTGATGTATGCTGGAAAACTCTTATTTTTATCATACGAAATTATTGGAATGTATGGGTTGTATGCTTCGAGTTCAGTGTAAATTCAATTACACGCCATTTCGAAGGATACACACTACACATTCTTTATATATGGTGCTGCCAGAACAGCACGAACATCCTTTTATGAGAAGTCATATTTGCTCTTATTACAGGATGGGAGGGTGCCCCTGACGTCCTGCGTAGTCTACCCCCCGGCCCCAGCCTAGAGCAAGCCTACTTCCTGAACCTCCCCATGGATAACCGAAAAATCTTCCGTGTCAGTAATGACGAAGAAGGAGTGACAGCACTGATGAGTTGATTTTTTTTTATTTTCAACATTGTCTACGGCCGCAAGGCCTTTAACATCCACCGTGATTGAGCGGCTTTTTCTCGGCGTGAGTTTGGAGTTTATCAAAGAAGTTGTTCAGGCAGTACGACGCTGAAAATTTTAGTGTCACAATGCCTGAACAACTTTTTCTAGTGTGGTCATTGTAGATGAACAAACATTGTTATTGTGTAAGTTATTTTGCTTAAATATAGCTGGGCCATTCCATGCCAAACGCCCCAGCCGCTTTGGCGACCATCTGAATTGTATTTGAAAAAAAAAAGTGCTGACTTACTGCACTGAAAACAGTGAACTGCTAGAATATTTCAGCGAGAAAAAAGTTTTGTTCATGTGGCTGGCTTATAACTTCCTGGCATAATGCCGTCTGTGTGCTGTTTGTGGAAAATTTCGTTTTAAAACTACCGCTTATTTTTTCTAAAGCAAATTCGGTCTACCTGTTAAGTAAATGTGCTTCTGTAAGGTATTTGAAGCTCAATAATAATAGTGCAATTTTTTTGCCACATTCGCTTCCAAGAATAAAGCCAAAATGTGTTATGTTTACATTTTTTATTGCAATATTGCACTTTGTATGAATATCTGAGCAGTGAATACTGACTCCACAGAAGGTATATTATGAGTAAAAAATATCTTTAGACTTCTCAAGCTGCTGAAATATACGAGAAAATATCACGAATTTCACAAAATTGTGATTTTTGTCCGTATTGAGATGCCATTTGCTCCATGTTGTGATACAATGAAAACTCATCATTATACCTAAATTGTAAGAAAATGAGATTTTTTCTGTAATAAAAATCGTATCGCTAAAAGGACAGGAAAGGGCGCTGTCAACTGAATTTTATTGAAGATGCTACGAGCGTTTTTATACTGAGCACAAGACCAGGGCTCATCTGCAACAACACATGTGTGACCATGACAAAATAATTTTAACCGAGAAAAGAATACTCTTTTTCGGAAAAGATAAGTGAAGGTGTACTGATGAATTGATCCTTGGCCTTCCTGACAAAGAGTTATAAAATCTCTCATTTTTCTGCTTGCTTTTTTTTTCAAAAACCGTGTTTTATGAAACCTAGGACTACACTTACATTCTTTACGGTGCCCGGCCATGAGACTACTATAGCCCTTCTTAACATTTAAAGCATGCTGTCTTGCTTGATCATTGAAGCATTGCCCAGTTTATCCTATGTTTACTTTTCCACGTGTTAGCGGTATCTCATACACATTAGATTGGCATTCAGTAAACCTATTCTAGCGACGAATGGTGCAAGATTGACTATTCCTGTTGCTGTAAGTACATGCACTTTTGAAAGCTTGCAAGCGGTGGAAAACAACAATGTCATATCTGCTGGCTCTTTTCCTAAAATTGTGAGACACCTTATCTACGTAGTACCGTGTGACATGCAAAGGTGATTGGGCATTCTCTTTTTCTTTTGGTCCTGTTTCCTTTAACTTTAGTTTCTGCAGGAGGGTTTCGCAAACAAGTGTGATGATGCTGTTGGGGTATTGGCTGGTGCTATCAGCCCAGGAGTGCTAAGAATGTTCTACCTTTTCATAGTGGGCATTCAAAATTAGTAGAAAGAGGAATTGATACCACATGTACTCAGGCCACCCTTCGGAAGTCATGTTAGCACAAGGGTGAGGTCAGGTTTAAAAACCAGATTAAAAGACTAAAAGATGCTGGGTATCCCAACAGAATCATCACATCCGTTTGCAAAACCCTCCTGCAGAAAGTAAAGTTAAAGAAGACAGGACCAACAAAAAACAATGACCAAAACCTTTGCATGTTATACCACATCATGTGTCTCACAATTAAAAAAATAGCCAGCAGATATGATATTAGCGTGTTGTTTTCCACCCCTTGCAAGCTTTCAAAAGTGTGTGTACTAAACAGCAACAGGAATAGTCAGTCTTGCCCCATTCGTCACGAGAATAGGTTTACTTAAAGCCAATTTAATATTTGTAGAAGTATTTTTTATCACGTAAACCAATGATCAGTGCATCACTACACGTTCACTTATCCTTTCCGAGAGGGAGTATTCTTTTCACAGTTAAGATTATTCTTTAGTGCTCACACGTGTCGTCGCGCATGAACACGGTTCTTGTACTCCGTATAAAAGCGCTCGTAGCACATTCATTAAATTCAGTTGACAGTCGGTGCTCGTTCCTGTCCTTTCTGTCTCTTCGTAAAGTTGTCGCGCTGTGACTAGCACACAACCACGATGAACCAACTCTCCCAAATTAAGCTCTTGTTACGTAACAGGTAGACCAAGTTTCGTATGGAAAGAAGGAGCGGTGCTTTTAAAATGAACTTTTTCACATACAAGACCTAGACGGCATTCCAGGAAGTTCAGAGGGCAGCCACGTGACCAAATATTTTTCCTCTCATAAATATTCCAGAAGTTCACTATTTTCAATGCAGCACGAGTTTTTCGAATACATTTGAGATGGTTGCCAAAATGGCTGGGACATTTGGCATAAAGTGACCCAGCTGTGTCATGAGCCATAATTATGCATTACCTTTGTTTTTTGTGTGTTTTGACTCAGTTTTGTGTTCGTTTTTAGCTTATTGTGTTTCTGATCATTGTATTGGTTTCTTAAGTATTCGCTAAAGTTATATGTGCGAAAACCCGTATATGTTTGCATGTACATCATTTCTCATAACCAATTGTTATACTTCCAGGAATACAAAGCTTAATCCACTGTGATTGTATACATTTGAAAACACTATCCATATATATTTTTGTGTGCATCACTTCTTGGAAACAATTGTGTACATGAAGGCGTATATAGTGAAATCATGGTTATTGTATATATTTGAAAGAATAATAAGTATATATTTGCCTGTATTTCATTCCTATTAACCGATTGTGTACATGAAGGAGTATTAAACTGGAAACCACTGGGATTGTAGATACTTGAAAGAATTATAGGGATATATTAGCGTATATTTCATTTGTA
>NC_134703.1:78731504-78881504 GCF_043290135.1 Rhipicephalus microplus
TTTCCACCCTTGGCATAGGAGAAGACCATGCCCCTCTTCTCTCCAAGATCCAAGAGTTCATCCGCGCTGAGGTCGCTCGTCAGCTCTCTTTGATGTCCTGTGTACCCGATCAACCACGCAGATCGCCGTCTACACTCCGCGACTTCATTCAAGACCAGGTCGCACAAGTTCTTCCTCCCGCCCGTGAACCTCCCCCAGTCGCCGCACCTCTCACGTACGCCGAAGCCGTTGCTCGACCTCGACAGCCTGTGTTCCAGTCAGCGCCTATGTATTCGCCGCCGACCTATTCACCGCCGACCTATTCACCGCCGACCTATTCACCACCGCCTATGCAGATACCACCTCGGCCGCAGTTTTCTGCCCCCCAGCCGCAAGTCGGAGTCTACTCCGACCAATGGCGGACCTACGACAACCGTCCCATATGTTTTTCTTGTGGTGGTGTTGGCCACGTGGCACGTTATTGTCGTTGTCGCCAGGCTGCCCAGAACATTCGACGAATGCCCTCTTTCGACCCTCAGTTTTCGTCTACGCCTTCAAGCCCTCCTTCCTCTTCCTTTCCTTCTGATCGTCCACACGGCCCGACCCGCCGTTCCCCATCTCCACGTCGACGTTCGCTTTCCCCTATGCGTCGCCGTTCCGGACCCACCGACCAGGAAAACTAACGGCCGCAGTTCCCGAGGCACGAACTGCGTCCCCGTCGCCATGCACAAGTCCTCGCCCCTGTCCAGCTAACGTCATTGAAGTGTCAGTCGATGGTATCGTCGTCATGGCGCTTGTTGACACCGGAGCCGCTCTATCCGTCCTGTCCATGAACCTGTGCCGCAAACTCCGCAAAGTTCTGACACCATTATCCGGCCTCTCTCTTAGAACGGCTAACGCAGAAAGTGTAACACCTCTCGCAGCCTGCACCACACGAGTCGTCATCGAAGGGATTGTGTATATCGTCGAATTCGTAGTGCTGCCCTCGTGTTCCCATGACATGATACTCGGCTGGGACTTCCTTGCGAATAATAATGCCGTCATTGACTGCTGTCGCGCTGAACTTGAGCTATCTGCACTTCCTGATGTTGACGCTGTCGAAGCCTCCCTGCCGTGTTATAAACTGTTTGTTTCCGACGACACCACCGTACCACCGCGCTCTTCTCTGCTGGTGACTGTGTCGTGTGACGCTATTTCCGACGGTGATGTTGTATTTACGCCCTCTGCCCTGTTCATTCAACGGAAATGTTCTCCACTGCCCATTGCTCTCCTTACTCTCCACCATGGCGTCACGAAGATGCTCGTGTACAATACGCTAGAAGGGCCTTTACCTTTATTCTATGGTGAATGTCTCGGTCACGTGCATCCGATCGACGCCCGTCACATTTTTGACGCTCCATCTAGTTTACTTTCTACGGACCTCAGCGCACTCATTTCTGACTCTGTTGTTGACCAGTCACTCCTTGACGCTTTCCACCGCTCCATCGATGTCGCAACGTCTTCGTCAGAACGAAGCCAGTTAGTGAACTTGCTGCAAAAGTTTCGTACTTCTTTTGACAGCCACGCTTCTGGCCTCAGTCGCACATCGAACATATCTCACAAGATTGACACAGGAAGCCATACGCCTCTACGGCAGCGCCCCTACCGAGTCTCAGCGTCGGAGCGCCGTGTTATTGACGACCAGGTTGCTGACATGCTCCAGCGGGGTATTGTACAGCCTTCTAACAGTCCCTGGGCGTCACCGGTCGTTCTTGTTAAGAAGAAGGACGGCTCCATTCGGTTCTGTGTGGATTATCGACGTTTAAACAAGATCACCCGCAAGGACGTTTACCCGTTACCTCGAATAGACGACGCCCTTGACTGTTTGCAGGGAGCAGAATATTTTTCTTCGCTGGATTTACGGTCTGGATACTGGCAAGTTCCTATGGAAGCATCTGACCGACCGAAAACAGCATTTGTCACACCTGATGGGTTATACGAGTTTACCGTTATGCCTTTCGGCCTTTGTAACGCTCCAGCCACTTTTGAAAGAATGATGGACGCTATTTTACGAGGCCTCAAGTGGAACACATGTTTATGCTACCTCGATGACGTAGTTGTCTTTTCCACCGATTTCGACACCCATTTAAATCGTCTCGAGCACGTCCTCACACGTCTCACCGACGCCGGCCTTCAACTCAACCTCAAGAAGTGTCGTTTTGGTGCTCGGCAGCTCACCATTCTTGGCCACGTCGTATCGCGGGACGGCATACTTCCCGACCCCGCCAAGCTTCGAGCAGTCGCCGATTTTCCGAAGCCAAAAAACTTGAAGGAACTTAGAAGCTTTGTCGGCTTGTCGTCATACTTCCGACGCTTTATTAGAAATTTTGCTTCCATATGTGCGCCCCTTACGGACCTTCTTAGCGGCGACAAGGACCTTTCCACCTGGTCACCAGCATGCGACGATGCATTCACCAAATTACGCCACCTGCTGACTTCACCACCCATCCTCCGCCACTACGATCCTGCCGCTCCCACGGAGGTTCATACTGATGCCAGCGGTGTTGGACTTGGCGCTGTGCTCGCGCAACGAAAGGCAGGGTTTGATGAATATGTCGTCGCCTACGCAACCGTACTTTGACGAAAGCCGAGGCTAACTACTCCGTGACCGAGAAAGAGTGTTTAGCTATTATTTGGGCCCTTGGAAAATTTCGCCCCTACCTGTATGGTCACGCATTCGACGTCGTCACTGACCACCACGCCCTTTGTTGGCTATCCACACTTAAAGACCCTTCCGGACGACTTGCTCGCTGGGCGCTCAAACTTCAGGAATACGACATCCGCGTTATTTACAGATCTGGTCGTAAGCACACGGACGCCGACGCCCTTTCTCGCTCACCCATATCGGATGAAGGTGTTTGCCTCTCTTCTCTCGAGCCTGCACTTGCGTCATCCGCCTTGCGCAACATGACGGTGGAACAACGAAAGGATCCCTGGATCAGTGGCCTCATAAGCATTCTTTCTGAT
Source organism: Rhipicephalus microplus (assembly GCF_043290135.1). Taxonomy (NCBI): domain Eukaryota; kingdom Metazoa; phylum Arthropoda; class Arachnida; order Ixodida; family Ixodidae; genus Rhipicephalus; species Rhipicephalus microplus. The sequence goes on from NC_134703.1 coordinate 78,734,490, forward strand.
CCTCTCACTCCTTCGCCGTCTCGTGCTCTCCGCCGCCAGGCTAGCAATTTTTGCATAAGGGATGATCTTCTTTATCGACGCAACTACCTTTCTGACGGTCGCAAGTGTCTCCTTGTGATACCCCGCCATCTTCGAGCTGCCATCTGCGAAGCTTTTCACGCGGACCCACAGTGCGCCCACGCAGGCCTCTTCAAGACATACGCTAGACTTCGACTCAGATATTATTGGCGTGGCATATATAACTACGTGCGAAAGTTCATTCGCTCGTGTGCTCAGTGCCAACGACAAAAGTTACCTCCCGGGCAAGTCTACCCGTCACAACCTCTTCCTTGTCCTAGTCGACCTTTTGATCGCGTCGGCATTGACATTTACGGACCACTACCATCAACTCTAGCTGGTAATCGCTGGATTATTGTTGCGATAGACCATCTGACACGCTATGCCGAAACAGCCGCGCTGCCGACTGCCACAGCCCGTGACGTTGGAACGTTTCTGTTGCAACGTTTCATTCTGCGTCATGGGGCCCCTCGCGAGCTCTTAAGTGACAGAGGCCGTGCCTTCCTTTCTGACGCCTTGAAGGCATTACTCAACGAATGCCGAATCGTGCACCGCACAAGTACAGCGTACCACCCTCAAACAAATGGCATGACGGAGCGCTTCAACCGTACTCTTGGAAGTATGCTGTCGATGTACGTCGCCTCTGATCATTCAAATTGGGACCAAGTTCTCCCGTTCGTCACCTACGCGTACAATACTGCCGTACAAGCTACTACTGGGTTTTCGCCATACTTTCTTTTGTACGGACGAGAACCTTCAAATACAGTAGACACTATTCTTCCATATAAACCTTATGAGTCCGAAAGTACAACTCTGTCCGAAGCTGCCCGACATGCTGAAGAATGCCGCCAGCTTGCCCGCTCTTTTTCTACCGAGGACCAGTGGCAGCAGCAATCCCGCCAGACTGGGGACCGTTCGGCTCCGAACTTTCCACCTGGTTCATTAGTATGGCTTCGGGCACCTGCTACCGCGCCTGGCCGCTCCGCAAAACTTCTTCCCAAATACATCGGGCCATACCGCGTTGTAGAACAAACGTCACTCGTCAACTATATCGTGGAGCCCATCATCCCATCCACAGACCTACGCTACCGCGGCCGCGACACTGTCCACGTCTCTCGTCTCAAGCCATATTACGACCCATTAGTCGTTTCTTCTCCCTAATCCGCCAGGATGGCGTCTTTTTGTGCGGAGGGCGATTGTAGTGAAGAAGAAGAGCTTCAGCGGCATTTCTCGGCGCATCAGGGGCATCGCCATCAGCATAAGCTCGTGCTTGCTGCGCTTGGCCGGACGCTGCTGACTGCTTCGCTTTCTGCGTTCTGCGCTGCAAATAAACCCCGTTACAATATATATATATATATATATATATATATATATATATATATATATATATATATATATATATATATATATATATATATATATATATATACATATATATATATATATATATATATATATATATATATATATATATATATATATATATATATATATATATATATATATATATATATATATATATATATATATGGTCATAGGTAACATTCGAGCATATAGACATTATTTAAGACACCTTACAACCTTGGCCCGACTTTACAATTTCGTCTTCAAGTTTTGTTGTCTTGTCTGCAATGTATATAGGCGGCCGCTCCATGGGCGGTAATACCTCCTTGTTTTCTGTACAAGTACCTGGCGGGTCAGCAGCTAGGAGCCCATTTGCACTTCTCTTTTTTTTTCTTTTTTTTTCTGTCCACACAGAGTATGCACTTTTCGTAATAAGCAGTCTAGATGACGTTTCAAACAGCCGCTTGAACGTTGTTTTTGACCACCATTTATGTTTTTCACTTGTTTACGCATTACGCGAGATTTTTGTATAATTTACTGATGTATAGCTGCAACGTCAGTCAGCGTAACTAATTAAGAAAATAATTAACTGAACGTGTCTTATGTAAAGCAGTCGGAACGCAACGCTCACCTTGACTGAGCTGCGAAAATGACCGGTGACCACTGAGCGTCTGTGATTTGCCCGGGTGATATTTTAAGTGATGACAGCCACAAGAGTGTGCAGCGTTCCCTTCAGGGAGAGTGAAGGCTTGTCACAGCCCAGCCCCCCCCCCCCTTCCTTAGTAGCCAATGAAGGGAGGGGTATACTTTCATCCCCCGTTCTTAGGTGACTAGGGGGTGCCCCCCTCCTTTCCCCGCTGTCTCGTCCCTTATGCGCACGCCTGTGATGACTGCTACTGTACCATCAGCTTTTCTACAAATAATGAATCGTGTCATGATGAATAAATCACAAAAAAAGGAAGTAAATTTGTTCGGAAAACGAAAGGTAGCTCGATACCTCGTTATGCCTCTAAACTCAAGTGAATCACTCAGATCAATTAAGCGATATAAAATAAACTAGACACACATACGAGGGAGCACTAGGAGTTAATAGAGGAGCGTTAAAACTCTGAAATTCATTTATAGCGAAGTGTACAGAACCTTCTAACACGGTGTTACACCGGATCGTGTTGTGGTAAAGATCGCATGCCTTAACAGTCCTAATAAAGGAGGGACGTAAGAAAGTGATCGCTGGGAAAGTTATGTTCTTGGGCTGACTAATCATGAAAGATTACCAAAGCATGCTTTCTGTTAACGCACGTTGGCCGCATCTTGCAGAGAAACGTGTTAGAGGACAATGTCATATAAGTTATCATTCGGGACAGTATGAATCGTAAATAATACTATAAATATCACTAGAAAACTTCTGTCTGGTAGCGTAAAAGAATGAGTATGATTATTTGCGTTGTACATATGTTCTGGAGCTCAGCTGTGCAAGCCTACTGAAACGCTACATGCTCGTATACAGCAGTAATACTGCCGATACGTGTAACGTGATACGAGCTGCAACGACGTGCCGCCACTTCGATCCTCACCTTAAAACCGTGCGTAAATGTGCACTAAATAGAGGAGGCAAAACGAAACCGACCAGCCATCACACGTTGTCTGAACTGCATGCGAAAAAGATGATGTTTGTAAGTCAGGGACGCATTTCGTTTTGTCTTTCCCTAAACCTGACAAGACCACTAACTGATCAAACATCAAACAAACGAACGTAACTAGATGTACAGTGTCAATTTTTATGAAAGGGAACACGGGAGCGCGTGGCCTGGCGCTCCGGCTGCTGCTGGCAGTGTGTGCAAGCGGAAGCGCGAGCAACCACAGTCTCTTTTCACGTCATCTCGTGGCGAGCAAAACAACCATTCGTTGCTGATATGGAACCAGCGATAAGATTGCGTTCCCTCCCCCTTGAAGGCGATTACGTGAGAGCCGGTAATTGACTTGTAGAAGAAGCGGGATTGCAGTCTTGCCAGCGGTTCCACATCAGTGCGCTGGGCACGCGTGGCCATGTTCCATTTCATAAAAATTGACACTGTACTTCCTCGTGATCGCGTAGATATTTCTCTGTTGCTTTTCATTTTACATTCACCTATATATATATATATATATATATATATATATATATATATATATATATATATATATATATATATATATATATATATATATATATATATATATATATATATATATATATATATATAACGAAACTCGAAAGCATTCAGTTCCTCAAATGGTCTCAGCCTGTTTTGAATAACTGTACTGAAATCATACGTGTCATGATTCATGAAATGCATGTCAAGCACTGAGCGCCACGTCGACATGGTGCACAGAACATTACAGGCATTTGGAGTTGTTTGAAATAAAAAAAGTACGTAAAATGAACAAACAAACAAACACGAACGAACGAATGAACGAGAAAGATGTGGAAAACTCAAATGGCTTTCACCCGTGGCAGTTCCACCTGAGTATGATTGAACGTGTGACACCGCTGCACTCTCAGAGATGCATCGCAACATGGGGGACGGGGGACGGGGGGCAGGTCCGGCGCACATCCATCATGATGATGCAAAATCAATTCACTCTTTCTGTTGTTGTTGTTGTTGTTGTTGTTGTTGTTGTTGTTTTGTAACAGTGTACATAAAACACACCAAGGCGTGATTTGCTATGAGAAATACGGTACAGGTTTCAAATGACCTTAGTGATGCCTCTGAGACAGGCATTTTTTATTGCGATAGCAATTATATGGACACTCTCATCTGGATTTCGCGCCGGTGTTGACGTCGATGTCACGCACCGTATATGTATACGTATCTATATATATGAAAACACAAGATTCCTTAGAATGCGCTCGCATTTTCATACTTCACAAGGAAATGGCTCACGGTAGTGAAAAAGTAACTGAAGAGATATACTGAGTGCACTGCACTCAAGACAAATGCATTTATGGGTTGGGAATCTTGCACTCTACCAAAGTAAATTCTGAAGGGCTCAGTAAGATAACTGAAATAGATTTGTGAAATATCTTGCACAAATATGAATTATCGCTCTTGACTGTGCACACATGCATACAAGGACCTGCGGATAGCCCCAATGAGTGAAGAAGGAAACAAGAATGGTAACTTAAAAGAACAACAATTTGGGCGAATTTATAGAAATACAGTATTGGACCCGAACAAGTAGCTCAATAAACACAAGACCGCAGGAAGGAACAGGATGACAAAACGAGCACTAACAGCTTGAAGTTAGTACTCCTCTTGTCCTCATGATTTTTTTTTCGGGGGGGGGGGGGTTTGATCAGTGCCTTACGTGTTGAAGTAATGATTGTGAGATATATCTAAAACTACCTCACCCAACAAAAGAGAAAGATGTCTGAGTTAACACATGTGTCGCGTCTTTCCTCGTGTTGCAAGACAGCAGGGGTAAAAGTGCGGGCAAATGCGCATTGGTGGTTGCGTGATTCCATTATATAAATGGTTGTGAGATGAACTCTTCTGCAAAGTGCGAATGTTTTTTGGGCGTCTTGCGTGTGAACATTGTTGTTGATGCGTGAAAATTGTTCATGACGTGAGGACGTTTCTTTTGAAAGGACATTTTCGTGCATCAATTTTACAGTACTCTACTGTTATTCGTAAGTTCGTGACAAAAATTATTACGTAAGGGACGAGAACTAGCCGGAGTCATGTATGGGCACCAACCTCTCCTTAAACACGTTTAATAAAAAAAGAAGTGCCACTGCTCTTTGATCTCGATTCCTTTTACGCGTTCCTTGTCGAGAAAGCCAGAGTTCGGCTTATAATGACTGATTCCTTGCAGTCGCTCGCTCGCAATTTCTTCAGCTATACGAGCTGCGCCGATCTATGTACACCAACGTGTGTGACGTGGTCTAAAAAAGCCGGCCTCACAAGTAAAAAAAAATTATGCTTACAGAAGTCTTGCAATTCTTAGTTATGCAAATGTTAGACTGAACAAACACGAGCAAGGAAACGCCCGAAAAAAACTGAGCTCTTAGGTTACAATGGCGATGAATACCATTCGTGGAGGAAGCCCAGTGAAGGATTCTGTGTAATGTGGAGAGTTTGTTTTTTGTAGCCTCTCCTCAAACACGGTGGTCCCGGTCCTTCAGCATGTTTGAGACGCTGCACCGAATGCATAAGTAATACAACTTTTGTTCTTCGTGTGTTAAAGCTCCAAATGTTGCCTTTGAAGCGAGACAAAATGGACAAGACAGGCAGGCGATGAAGGAGGGAATAATAAAATAGCACTGCCTACCATTAGTATGAACTGGAGCACACGCGATAAAGCGAAAAAAAAAAACGACATACGGAGATGCAGTCTAGACAAGTCCCGGTTCGTGCACTGCAGTTAAGCTTATACGAGGAATGATAATTCTGACATTCAAAGCATTGGGCCGGATTCTCATTGCACCAGCACTACAAACAACTCTCAGAATTCTCAGTTTTTTTTGTAGGCCATTCGATTCAACTGGCATTCTTTTTCAGTTCTAAGATTCATGTTTTCTGCTTGCGCAAACAGCAACGTAGGTATAAATAGAGTTGAAGTGTGTAAAGAGAAAGTATAGTAAAACATGAATGGAGAAAGAAATAGAGGTACGAAAAATTGTCGTAATACACAAGCAAGAATAATTGCGCAAGGAGAATGGCAGTATTCCATAACGTTTCTGAAGTTTTATGATGACGTTTTCGAAGTATCCACTTTCTGGGGAGCATCATTTACCAGTGCGGTGAGGCGTTTGGCTAAGTTCGTAACGTTTCCCTGCCTAAAGTATCGGTGGATTGAAATTTCGAGAACGAGAAGGAACAAAAAAAAAAAAAACGTGAAGCTTTCGCTAAGCCACGCAAGTCTTGAAACAGCGAAACCGGACAACTCGGAACACTACTCTGGTTACTTCTAAAGGTCGTTCGTAGGCCTTAGCCAGGTGATGCAGGTTGTCTCTCGGTTGCTTCTAAGTCATTGGTATGCTTTAGCGAGGTGGTGCCGGGTTGTGTGCACATTGATTCTCAGTGCAGCGAGCTTCGAATTAAAGTACAGACAGCCACAGACACAACACGGGCAGGAAGTCGTTGGCCTTTCACCGCTTGGGAGCTTCTCGGTGCTACGATGGCTTCGGCCGCTTCTTGAGTGATCGCTCGTTGTACTTACTCGGTGGATTCGGCCCGCCATCGCCACCTCTCCGTCATTTGGTGAGCTGGCTCTCCTGTTCTTCCTATTTAGTTGACTAGTGGTTAGTAGTGTGGCTTGCCCCATTTGTGCGACGCACATCGATTTATGATGATTATGGCAGTTTTTTTTGTACGGGCGAACAAGGAAAGATTAGAGATTAGCTGGAACAAACACTGGCTGGCGATTGTTACGTAACACCCATGTCATGAATTAGCATAGAGTTAGGCCAACTCACTTGCCGCATTCGTTTGCACTCTATTGTACCACCTGGAAGATCTACACAGTCTTCTGCCTTCGAGAAAAGGCCGCTGTAATGGATCACAAAATATATTAGGACTAATATGACGGTAAGAGTGGGATAAAAACGAGGTGTTTGGCAAGCAAAAAAAATACTGTCTCTATTTACAACATTCGGGCCTGGGCGTTACAACTTTGTTCATTTATCGTGCATATCTGTCTTGTTCAGAGCCACACGGTTACGAAAAGACTTTGTTGCATCATGCCCAACACGTGAAGCGAACCCTATGCTATTAAGTAATAGTACTCATCAGTAAGCTATCGCAACGGTGCTACACTGGTTTTGAAATTGTATGCACGGCTTCGTTATGTCCTACCCACTTCGACAGTCCATTGTTTCAGTGAAAGACAATTAACATTTTTTGTTTTCTTTTGTGACTACATTTCATTTTGCACGGAGAGAACAAGTCATGGTAGAAAACCAGTTCTTTGTTACCATGACTATTATGTCTACGGAAATGTTACTGCTGCGAATACCACGCAAGACTGTCGCTCTGCACGGTGAGGTTATGTGTGTGCGTGCGTGCTTCCCCTCTCTTTCCCTCTTTCTTAAGCCTTCTTTAAACCTACCCCATACCTTCCTCCTGTGCAGCGTAGCATACTAATTATGCCGAATTGATAACATACCCGCCTTTTTTTCTCTTTCGTTATCCTTCCTTACTGCTCCATACGAAGAGCCAAGTTGATCTAATATAATTGTGAAGTCCACGAAGCCGACATAGCGTTCAGTAGGCCGTGTTTCATCAAGCCGTTTTCCTAAAATGTCCAAGTTCTACATTACCTACCTTCACATAAAATTTCGTTAGCCTCTTTATATGCAACATTATGTTACCATCCAAAGACAGATCTCCAAAAGATGTCTTCTTTAAGTGTTCTATATAATTACAGCATGCTCCCAGTTGTTTAGTGGAGTAGTTTGATCGGTACTTTCTGTAACGCTCTTCAGAATCGTACAAGCTGATTCGTGTGTTCAGTTAAAAGTTGCGTTAGGTTAAACTAAAGAGTAATGAATACCCTGATCAAGCAATCAATAAGGTGATTAAACGTTTGCGCCCGTATCGTATTACCGCCTAAGCGGGACGTGCGTAGGCGTGTGGTAGAACAAGTTGCTGGCGCAGCGCTGATCTATTGCACAAGCTTTTGCTTCGAAGCTCGTTGGATGCATTCGAGATAGCTTCTGCATCTTTGATTTAATCCCGCGATTAAAGTTCATTGAACAACACTCAGTTCATGACGCAATTTACTCAGTGACGCATTTAGTACCTTTTACAACACTTTAAAGCACACTGACCTTGCCCAACGCGTTAGGTCTGCTTCGTGGGCGAAAAATCAGACATTCCGATAGGCAAAATAAGTATCGTTCTTGACCACATCCTATTAATAACTGTCCGGTAATCACCGCATGATGTTTGCAGACGAATGGAACCATGTGTAAGCTAAGGTCTGGATTCGAAAACCAGCTAGACAGGATACATATATATATATATATATATATGTTGTAGAAGCTGAGGAGGAAGAAGTAAGAACGGAATAAACATGGCGTACGAGCCAGGCCATGTCGCCCAGTCATCGTAGCGTCACACAAGTGGGCAGGATGAAGACCTCGCAACCACTTCATTGCCCGGCCGTCATCATCGAAGACCTCAGCGAGACGCAGTGACCGAACGCGGACCACAGAAGGACACGGACCACCAAGACCACCAATCATCATGGCAGCAGCATCAGACGACCTTGACATCCCTAAGTACACCGGATCAGCGGACGACGGACCCGTACAGGGCTGGTTCAACCTGTTCGAGCTTCATGCTGCCGCTGCATCGTGGTCGGAAAGGGAGATGGTTACGAACTTCAGCGACTACGTCACCGGTGAGGCATTTAAATTTTACCTCACCCATATATTAGAGAACGACGAGTCATGGCAAAAAATCAAACAGGAGATGATTACCCGTTTTAACGACTATGACCAAGACCTACTCATTTTCAACCATCTAGAGAAAACCGTACACTATCGTCAATTTCCTAAGCAGTCCTCAACCATTCGAAAACCCAGCGCGAATCGACAACTGCCTCAATACGAAGGGGCACAGTAGTTTACTTACAGAAGGCCATGCGTATATTGGGAAAAACCCAACCTTCAAGCGCGCCGCCCTTCTGCGTGAAAGTTGGCATTTTCGAAGTCGTCGCTTCAGCATATGACACGAGACATTGCTCAACAACCTGATGTCCTTCACTCTTCATCTCGCATACGTGGTCCACCACCTGGGGTTTGGTCACGCGGTTCTTCGAGCGTTCCTAGCCCTCACCACTTGCTTTGTAAGGACGCCGTATTCATGGTAGATGACCTGGCGCATCAGAAAAATACCCTGTCAAGCCATTCTTCTTCCGTACGGTTTCATGCATCACCGTCCGGTGCACACACTCTCGAGAGTCCAAACAAAACAGAAGGCTCAGACGCATCGAACGTCGCACGCTACCAGGCGCAAGAACTACTCGCAGCGAACAGCAAAAAAGAAGCCCCTGAAGAGCTTCGTTTCATTTCTACGGCACCGCAGACTTGCCAAAATCTGCAGTTCAAACCTAGTAATGCCATGTCACCTGTGGCGCCCACATGCAGAGCTCACCAATTCATGAATTGAACAAATTCAGAAGTAAATAATACATCAAACCTCGCACACAGTTGTCTTTCGGAAGCGCCCATAATGAACACCGTCACCGAAGCCTCTGAAGAGCATGCTAGCAATGACGACGCATTACCAACTATGCCAGACGGGCAAGACACCAGTTCACCATTCATCAGCTGTCTACAGGACGCGTCAAAAAACCGAGAGAAATGAGCTCCACATTCCGGAAATGGCGCCACTACAGCAATCTCTTGAGCAGCCTCAGCAAAGCAAGCAAAGCCAAGTTCATAAACCCATGCTACAAGAGAAACTGCAACGAGGGCATTGACGAATGCAAAATTCAACGGAAGTGCACTCATCAATAAAAGAACATCGGAAAATAAGATCTCTAAACCAAAGACCAATTCAAGACGTCAGGGACATTCGAACAAAGAAAAGTAACCAGAAACACTCCCTGCACCTGCTATTACACCGACTGCACCACCACAAAAAACGCCGAGAAAGACGCAAAAGCACTGCTTGCACACCGCACGCACTCAGGCACTTCGTCACAGCCTGTCAAAAAGCTCGAAAGCAAGAAGAAGCACCGGGATTGCACCATTCACGACAAAAAATACAACGCCGACGACATCCGAGCTGCCGATGCAACAATGCGTTTCAACCTTGCTCAGTCCCCAGAACAGTTCAAGCAGTATTGTCAGTGTTCATGTGTAGCCCACTCTGTCCGAAACGCAACAGTCAAGCTCGTCCACCAGTGTAGTCATAAAAATCGCCGGACAGTCCCTCGGCCTTGAAGATTTAGTGAGATTGTGAAACTCTGCTGGGACGTGAAACTGTGAATTTGGCCATTATTTTGTTTATTCTCTGCAATTTGTTGTAGCTTGTAACCGGTGCTAACCCAGCTGAAGTGGTCTAGTGGCTAAGGTACTCGGCTGCTGACCCGCAGGGCGCGGGTTCGAATCCAGGCTGCGGCGGCTGCATTTCCGATGGAGGCGGAAATGTTGTAGGCCCGTGTGCTCAGATTTGGTTGCACGTTAAAGAACCCCAGGTGGTCTAAATTTCCGGAGCCCTCCACTACGGCGTCTCTCATAATCATATAGTGGTCTTGGGACGTTCAACCCCACATATTAATCAATCAATTGTAACCGGTGCTATCTTTCGGGGGGAGGGTGAATCTTGTGACGTAGGAAGGCATTGATTGATCGATTGATTGATATGTGGGGTTTAACGTCCCAAAACCACCATATGATTATGAGAGACGCCGTAGTCGAGGGATCCGGAAATTTTGACCACCTGGAGTTCTTTAACGTGCACCCAAATTTGAGCACACGGGCCTACAACATTTCCGCCTCCATGACGTAGGAAGGCAGTGACTTGTAGTAGAAGCCGAGGAGGAAGAAGTAAGAACGGAATAAACATGACGTATGAGCCAGGCCAGGCCACGTCGCCCTGTCATCGTAGCGTCATATATATATATATATATATATATATATATATATATATATATATATATATATATATATATATATATATATATATATATATATATATATATATATATATATATATATATATATATATATGTATGTATGTATATATATATATATATATATATATATATATATATATATATATATATATATATATATATATATATATATATAGAGAGAGAGAGAGAGAGAGAGAGAGAGAGAGAGAGAGAAAAGAAATAACAGTCGATGTCGCTAACGAACTATTATGTCCTGTTGAGCACTCCTATAAAACAGACAAGCTAATTTTTAGTTTTTAGGTGTTACGGTTCATGCTGACAATTCCGACATTGTCGGTAATCTAGCTATTTGACTTGAAGTAGCATTCTGCAGCACAAAAGACTAGATGCGTACATGAACGTATTTTGCCGATCGCCATCCGATGGCAAAAACTGCTTGCCTCTAAGAGAAGCGCCCATTGTTCGACCATTTTGTAGTTGATTTGGTTGGGTTAGGTGCGCCAGGAGACCAATGCAGCTCTTCATGGGGCTACATTACGAGAATGTACTCATACACCTGGTCAGTGTACGCATTGGTCTAGTTTCAATTAACAAAGTGGTGGATTCGCGTCGGCACTAAGAATCCAAACCAGTACATTCCCCGGGGGACCGCAGGCTTTTTCACAGAGTTACATTTTAATTTAATGTATACGAAAATGTGATTCCATTAGATCGCGACACGGGTATATATTCAACGCGCAGATATATTTCATGACCAAAAATAAACCATACTTGCAAAGGCGGGTTTCCTCTTTATGGTGAAGGAAGTGTCGGGAACATGTAAGGAACTGCATGTTTAAAAAATTGTTGCTGACATAGATTCGCTAGTTACAACAATTAAGATGTTGTACTGTGTGTTCGTGGTGATGAAGTTCAAAATGCTTCGAGGTGGGCATCCTAAAGACATTAGTTGAAAATATACGTCGGTTAGTCGCACATAATGTGGATCATTTGCGAAATACGATTGGTGCTTTTTTATAGCAAGAAAGCAGTTTCTGCAGGTTACTATGAAGTTTAAGTTAGCTGGAAGCCTGTAATTGAAATCACGAAAGTTATTTTAGTAGATTTTTTAACAGCTTAAGCAAGTAGTAAGTCTTTCCTTTCAATTAATATCTGCTCAAGGTAGCTTGACTGGGGGGTTCAAGAATTGTTTTTTTAACGTTCAATGCCCAACTTTCTACGCGAGCTTGCTGAGGTAAATAATTTGGTGCAATCTGACACTCTGTAACACTTGCGAAAGATGTTATTGCTACATGACGTGAAAGGTTAACTATTACGGAGAAAAAAATATAGGAGGTAATACCACACTGCAGATCACTAAGCTTTCTAAACTCAGGAGTCTGCGCGGAATAAACTTGCAGTATTCAACCCGGCTCTAGCTTAAACTCGAGTCTTATTAGTGTGCAATATTAAAGTTCGGCAAGTACACTAGTAGTTTCAAGTAAACAGCACCTTTGCATTGGATATCGCCAAACAAAATCCTTTTCCTGTGGAGCAAAAAGAGGGCTTCACCTGTCAAATAGTATTAGGAAGGTGGTGCACGCTTTACAGGAGGACAAAATCAGTTGCGGACGGCGTACATGGCAGAAGGTGAAAATAAATAATCAAATAAAATAATTAAAAAATAAATAAATACATTTAGGTATAATTTTACTTGCCTGGCTAAGTGGCAACTAAGGTGGGCTATGGCTTCTATCAAAATAAGAAAATTCTGCAGTGGCTCACCAACTCGTGATGTATTAGTTACTTAGTTATACGCACTTTCGGCTTTATGTGAAAGAGGTTTTATCGAATGCCAGCAAAAAAAAAAAAAAAAAAAACGTATGCAGTGTAAATTACGAATTAAGTAAAACATTTCACACTATGTCTCGTGTGCCTGCTTGCGTCAGTGGTGTTATATATTCTACCCCACTTGAGCAATTTGGTAATGTGTTGTGGCCTTGATTTAATTAAGAGAAAGAGTAAAATAACTTTAATATACAGAGAGAGCCGGAAGCCTCAAACTTTCAGTTGGACTTCAGTTCATGTAGACGATTGTCAGTCTTACTAATAGTTGGTTGCACACACGGGTCTGGCATACTGGCCAAAATTCTGGTTTTGCGTGCAATGACCGCGAGAGCAAGCAGTTGTATCTGCACCATCACTGCATACGCACGCCTCTTTCGTAGGAGCAGCACAGCCAACATACAAAGAGCGGCCACTTCCAAAATGACGCAAACCACCAGTATTGCAAGACGAGAAGACATATCTTTCAGGCCCGCTTGCTTTCGCAACGCTGCACAAAACTTGTACTTTGACTCAGTTCACTGACCGCGGAACTGCTGGCGTGCACAGTTGCTGGAACCCCGGCATATTACATCGCCCTGCACGTCTGGTGCTGCAGAGTTTATGCGTCCGAGGATGAATGGTCAACCATAGCAGGCATGAAGGTCCTCGTGAAAGAAAGAAATTAAAACAAACAAAAGTTGTTCGAATGAAATGCGGAGCAAAATTGGTTCCGTTTCGGGACCGGCCACGAACCGGGCTTTATGAGACAGCCATCCGCCGAGCGAACAAGAAACGAAGCGTGGCTCGCCTTCTTTGTCGCCCGCGAACGAAGTGGAAGGACGCTGAACAGGAACAGCCACGCGGGCAACAAAGCCGGACCAACTCGCTGTTCGGCTCCCCGAGCATCAGTGGTGTCCGAGCCGGTGCGGCAGGCAAAAAAAAAAGCTTGCTCACTCGCTGTCACCGGCAGCCAGCGCGTATGCAAATATTCGACCTGAAAAGGCACGGGCTTGCTGGGTGCGTTTTGCAGCCTCTAAAGTCGCCAAATCGTTTCCATAAGAACAGACTCGTGCGCTGTGTACGCGTGCAAGTGAGCAAGCAAGCAAGCCGAGGTCGACGTCGCGATGCAGTGAACTGAGCAGCGAGCTTGGTGAAGAAAAAAGAAACGACGAAGGTGTCGACGACGTGGTGCATTCGCGTCTCGACTAACGCGAGATAGCAGATGAGCGCTTAGAGCGTCGCGTCGTTGCTCGCCTGAACCGCTTGGTGGTAAGCTTTGGCGAGAAGGTCCCGTAATTCACCGGCCGGGATGATAACGAAGTTGTGCTGTCGTGCTGCGATAGAGGTGTTGCCCTGGCGCCGTGTTCCTGCGCAAGGAATGAGAAAACTCCCTCCCCCTTACGCGAAATACCTCTCACCACCACTCTCTATAAACCCTGCACGCGCAAACATCGCCCGCTTTTTCGTCCACGCTCAAGCATCGCCTTGTCACTTACGCTCGGTTGCCTCGGTGGAAGGGCACATGGAAAGATGCAGTGGAAGCGGGGGTGGCAGAGGGAAAAGAGCGGGTGAAATAATCAGCGAAAGGAAGTTAAACTAAAGAAAACAAAACTTTGTAATTTCGTCCCCCCTTTTGCGTCTCGGAGTTTCTTGACGCACGAAGTTACTATCAAGTCTTGCCAAAAAAGAGAACTGACATTTTCAACTGGCGTCGGAAAGAAAAAAACTTGCTTTACGCGCCAGTGTTTTGCGGCTGTGTAGGATTGGTTGTGAAGAAGTAACAGTGAGGGAGAGAGCCGAGTGCTAACGAAATCTGCCAGACATGAAAGCTAACAGCCAGCTTTGCTCCTACCCTCTGGTTAATCCTTGTATACCCCTCCTTTTTTAACGCTGGTATGAAAATTGGGACAGGTGGACACATTCAATGGTATTGTCCTTAACAATGTTCTTTAAGAATACTAGCCAGCAGTATTTTCTTTCCTGCTTTTTATAGCCTTGAGAACTTTTGGATTACATGCAAGCACTAAAGGACATCGTAAATGCTGAGGTGCACATCTCGAAATGACGTCATAAAAACAAAAAATAACACCCAAAGTGGATAGCTGACATGAGATGTTTGATTGCCGTGTTTTGTAGAGTACGCCCTTAATGTGAGACACCAGAAGAGGCTGCTCTATTTCTTCGGGTGCTCTTGGTAAAATAAGTCATTCGGACCTTTTTACGGAATGCCACCTTAGAATAATATTTCATAACAAATAGTTTGAAGAGCAAAGTTTTGTCAAGCGTGGAGTTGCACCGTGTGTCGTTGACCCTGAACTAAGCAGGCATACGCCATAGAAAGCGCGTATGTGCCAAGCAGCTTCTATGAGTACCATAAGTATAGTATAGTATATTATAGTATAGTAATGAGGTGGGAAGGTAAGTTAGGGATACGAAGAGTGATCTGAGGATGACGGCGGGAGTACAATAAGAGGAGAGGCTGAAGCATGGCAAAGCATCGCACAGTAGAGTTTAGCGAGTGGATTGGATAAGAAGACGAGGAGAACTGATGTATAGTTGGGAAGGAGGAAAACGAGCAAGTAGTAGTTTAAATCATGTAAACCATAGAAAATCACGTACACTATAATATAACGATGGGTGAGAAAGAGAAGTAACGGTTAGAAGGAGGAAAGTAGGATAGAGGAAATTACAGAAATATACCAAGAAAGATTAAGGAAATCGCCAGCTGCTGGTGCTTTCTTGCCAGTTCCGCGGCTTTTTCTGATTTCACTGGCGTGTATCTGGCTTAATTATCATTTTTAAGGGGGACCGGCGGGAATTCGGAAAATGCGCGGGCGTCTTCTGGTTGTTCCAGTACAGCTGCAACATAGTTTCCGGTAGGCGGGTTGTCCCAGTAGACATGGACGTGAATGCTTGTACAGACTTGGAGCTTTGTAATGACATGCAGTAATCATGAACGTACTGGCGAGCTCTTGACCATTTGTGTGGATGGATTTTGTAACCACAGGCACGTATTGAGCAAGTCAGTTTATCATCGAAAGTGGCTCCTCACAAATAAATTCAGACGAATAAGCAAAGCATAAATAAATTAAAATAAGTCAAGACTATAGGATGAACAGAAATAGCGTAGAAATAATGGTACTATGACAAAAACAAATCATGTCATGGTCGGGACCCTCACTAAATAAACACATCGCTATAAAACTGATTTGATCCCACGTGTTGACCGCCTGCCAAAAGCTATGAGTAGTAAAAGGAATTAGGTAAAGGACCCCATGTTGTGCAGTTGTATTGAAGGATGGCACCATGGTTTCTTGTGGAGTTAAGATGTAGGTACCCATGACACGGCAGTTCCTTTAAGAAGTCAGGAATGTGGGGAGAATGATGCTTTTTGTTGCCACGATGTTTGCTCTTGAGATTTAAAGGGGGCCTGGCGAAGATCTGGTGAAACCCCGCCCTTGTGCCCTCACACCCCTTTTTGGGCCACCCCTGATTGTATTGTGAATAATGCCTTGTTGGAAAAATGCATTAGCCTTGGCATACATACTCCTCGGCACCTGGCATTTTTCAAATAAACGGGGAGAGATGGACATCGATGCAATTATTCTCTGATTTTTTTATATTCTTCATCGAAGTGATATATCTAGACTTCAAAGCAAGTATTTACAACAAGCACATAACTGCAATCTGACTGACTGCAAGTGCATACATATAACACATATAATTCACCTCACATCTACATTACGGTACTCGGCAGCTGATGCGAAAGTAGCCTGCCGTTCTCCGGCCGTGGTGGTCAGATTTCGATTCCGGCGATACTCTAAAGGCTGATTGATTGATTTGTGGAGTTTAACGTGCCAAAACCACCACATGATTATGAGAGACGCCGTATAGTGGAGGGCTCCGGAAATTTCGACCACCTGGGGTTCTTTAACGTGCACCCAAATCTGAGCACACGGGCCTACAACATTTCCGCCTTCATTGGAAATGCAACCACCGCCGCCGGGATTCGATCCCGCGACCTGCGGGTCAGCAGCCGAGTACCTCGGCCACTAGACCACCGCGGCGTGGCGATACTCTAAAGGCTCGTGTACTGGAAGATGTCCGTGCACGCTAAGGAAGACCAGGTTATCAAAACTTCCAGACCCACCACTTCGGTGTGCCTCGTAATAATATCGTGGTTTTGGCACGTAGAATCTCCGATATCATTGCTATCACGTAGCACGTATAGTGCCGCGGTGACTCTGAAAAAGGTATCAGCTGAATCGTATACTCACTGCTGACACTTTTCCCACTGTTCAGTTTGTTCTGGGACGTATGCCTCAGTATTTCGTCAAGTTGAGGAAACAACGAAAATAAACAACATCGAGTCACTGTTCTTTCACGTTGCGTCGAAATGTTATCGGACGTTTTCCAGTGATCACAAGAACAGGCCACCCGGGCCTGTTCTTGTGCCCGGACTGCTGCATCAGCCCGGCCAACATGAATTTTCCCACTCATCAGCTGTGGCAGCAGTTTTTAGAAAGTTGTGTGCTCTTCGCGCGTTCGTACCATATGTGCATTCTCCATATGGAAGTTGTATGCTGAAACTGCTGCGCGAGCACTCGGCGGTATGCCAGTAAAGGAATAAAGGACGCCACTCACAGCGTAGTCAATAGGCACCCGTGCTTGTATGACGCCGAGAATGCATCACCAACGGAGCTTCCAGTGGCGCTCGTGCTTGGGTATGATGTAGAAAACGACGTAGTTGACGGCGCAGCCAATGCAGACTGTTATCAAAGCTGATGGTGAACGGTTTTTCGTTTCGTCTAGCCATATGCAGCTTTCGCTGTAAAAACTTGGACGATGCTTGAGCTTCGCTTTCAAGAGTAGAACGTAAAACGTGCTATGGGGTTCCATGCGCATCGCCTTTTCAACCGCTAGCGGAATTTTGGTTCCTGGTGCGTGCCTAAACATTGCCAAAAGGAGATGAATGGCTGTGACGTAACATTGGCCGTTTCAAGCTATTCTATAATTTGTCTGCTGTAAGTTCACTTCTTAAGTGCCAAGTATGCCTTAATAAATTCCTTTTGGGATTCAGCGCGTGAACCAAGGCGTGTCTATAAGGCAACGCATGAACGTCACGCAGCTGTTCACACTGTTGATGCTTTTGGTCAAGCTCGCCCCGAGTAAAATCACGGCCAGGCAGGAAGAAGGCAGACATGACGACTGTTGTGATTTCCTCTAGTCCCGCCGTGGTATCGAATAAATCTAACATGCTGCGGGATGGCTACCGAAGCCCTACTTCTGTGTCCATGCAGGAACACTCTCTGGGTTGTCATTCCCACTCCTTTGATTACTCTCTCAACGTCAAGTAGTGCAGCTACCAAACGGTTTGCTTAATTATTGATCATAGATGTTAGTAGTGGGGCTAGAGGTCTGAAAAAAGAACTTATGCTATGTGTGGTTTTCGGAGGGCATTACTCATGTTCAAGACATGTCCTTAATGGTAGAAGAAACAATATACTTATGCGTCTGCGATATTGTAGGCTATGGAAGTGTTTCTGAGCTTCTTGGGATGTACCAACCTGCACGAAATCCTCTGGAACATGGTATGGCGAACGTCATCTCTGTAACAGACATCGGAGAGGTCTTTGTAGGGAATCGTACAAAAGCGCGCTGAGCCGTACGCTTGGCATAGGTGACTTTTAACACCGCATAGTCACATATTGAGGCCATCGAACTTCCACAAGCCATGTCTGAGGTCCTTGGAATGTGGTTCGAGTTCGAGGAATTTCGACCAGAAAACAATATAGGGAGTCATGAAACCCGTTACTAAACGTGGGTGGAACCAACTGAAGAGGGGGGGGGGGAGTATAGCATCTTCAGCTGTCACTCATCGAAGCGCTACTCTTCCAAATGTCAGGTGAAAAGCCAGACAAACAGCTCCAGCTCTCCATTAAAATATTTTCCTATCTCACTCTTCCAAATGGTGGCACCGAGAATCTTACTGCACGCAACTCTGCAACAGCCATTACTGTAAATTCTTCTCATCCCCAGATGAAATTGCAATAAGCATTAAAAACAGCAGGAACAACAAATGGAGCATCGCCGCAAATCGAATTCTAAAGCTTTCAATCATGGAGCATCGTGTGGTGATCAGGTGGCTATGTCACGGTACGCAGACCTTGTTTACGTTTACAAGCTTTAAACTTACCTCGCTTGTCTGGGTCTCGACAAACACTCGGTACCGGGATCGATCTTATTCCATTTGCTACAGCGGCGCAGCGAGTGGCTGCGAGGAAAGACCGACGAGTTTTTTTTTTTCATAGATGAAGCCTAGATCCCGCCGGTCTCTATACGGACACTCAAATTCGATATAAACACAACTACGCTGTCTCTCCGGGGAAATCAACTTTATCCTGAATTGGTGGGTGGCCATTTCAAACACCCGTAGAAAAATGTATACGTGTGTTTAAACGAAACAATGTAAAAATTTTCAAATACAGACGATGAGGTATAAATAATAACAAAGTTTAAAGGTACGCTTAAAAAAAACTTGCTGAGAAATTGTACAGCAAACCAGAAAGGAAGCGTCATTAATGTGAGCCGAAGACTGGGAAAAAATAAAACAGGATGAAATAAGCACAAACAAGCAAAAGAGACTATTCGAAGATTGCAGGTGTAATATTTGACACATAAAAAAAGTTTCGGGACCTTTGAGCTTTGCCTTAAAAGTTAAACGCGATAGTGATGCCTATAGTGTGGTACTCGAGAATTTAAAATTGTGGGTTACTACAACGTCATGGATAAACTTCAAACTGACTTGTGTCAGTGAAGTTCTTGCATATGCCTGGATCCTACGTACCAGGTAGAATGCTTTCAACGAGGAGAATTATGCGCGTGAAATGTTTACGATCATTCTATGCACCCACTACGTTCTCTCAAGGGAATACGCGCATTTACGTGTGTGTCTTTTGTGATGGGTGGTCAGCTTTAACGCACAAAGTCGTTATGATAATCACATGTTTTGACGTCTGGGGGCAATGTACGGCCGTACCACGCAATATTACTGCGATATTACATGTGTTGTGAAACATGGATACAGGATGCGTGTATTTGTAAAGCGGGAACGTTATTTTCACAGCAATTTTCAGCATAGGAAGCTTTTTTCATTGCATTTCCAAGCAGACGCGTGGATGCGTGGCAGATCATCTGCTTGCCACGAAAATGGCTCAGTTTTGATTTCCTCTTTGACCAGTTCATTTTCATTTGATTTATATCTCTCTGAATTTTTCGGTCAGAGACAGGATGATGATTTCCCACTCCCAGCCAACGACGCTGACACCGACGCCGGTATTTCCGCGAAAACAAGCTCTCTAACGCTATCTCGTTAAAAATACACTTTGTTATCATTGTGAGCCAGGAATAAATAAATCTGAAAAAAAGGCACGAAAAAGGTTGAAAATTAGCCTTAGACAAAGGAAACAAAAGGAGAAATCATGTAGGACGATTCGGACAATACGATAGCAGCGACATTGTGTACCCTCAATTTTGTTTTGTAAATGGCCGCTTCGAAGCCTCCATACACTGCATCTGATGCAACGAAGAAATCCTTTCCCGATAATGTGGTCGCTTCGAACCGAACGATGCAAGCAAGAACGAGATAAGCAAGTTCGTTTGTTTATTGTTTGCTGAGTTGCAGATCAAAATAATTCGCGCCTTTGTTGCATTGTGGCCGTCCTACTTCGCATGTAGCTCAGGTATACTCTCATTTTATCCCCCATACGTACTCACACAGACGCACACTTAAACTATATCACTACGTGCGGGAAACAAATGGGCGCATAGATCTTAATAGGTGACCTCGTTAAAGGGGAAGACAGAACGCGGGAACACGGTGGTTGATTCCGACTGGACGTAGACGCAGTTGTACTGGTAACCTTAAGCAAGGCGTTGTGGAGACCGAAAACCATAGATCGTGTGCAGCTCTTCCTAATGAAGAGTATCAATGTGTTTAGAAAAGTGTTTAATGATTTCGAGTACTTCGTACTCAACTATGGGAGAGCACTGAGTTGTCCCGCTAAAAGTCAGAACAGAAATGTTTCGTCAAGAAGAAAAAAGCAAACGTGGAAGGTCCTGAGCGCGAGTGTTCAGGACGATGTACGGCGCCGGAAATACAATCGTCTGCCCTGGCATTCAGGAGTAAGAGAACCCTCCGTCTGATTGAATGCGTGATTATACAGAAGTTCTCTCGGGAATATCTTCGGCATTCTTGCGTCTCGCGCAAAAGCTTTAGATAAATTGGAGGTCTCTGGCAAGAGCGCGAAGGAGTGTTGGAAGTCTATACCACGCGAAAACCTACAACCCGATGGGTGCAACAAAAAAATTGTCCTCGTATGTGCATGTTAATCTCCAAATGTCGTTGAAGGACGATAGTCTTGCGTCTGGGGAGAGTGAACAAAACATTCATTTGATGTTCTACGCAAGGAAATCAGTGAATGGTATTCTGTAGGCACTGCGTTAGAGTGCCTCGAGCATGCGTTGGTGGCGAACGAGCGTATCAAGTCACGTCACACGTGAGACATGAGCACCATCTGGCAGTTTTCTTGGAACACAGAGCGCGGGGCTTTGAGACGGGTGTGCGTGCCCATTTGAGAGGTGATAAGGTGTAAAACGCGAGGCGACGGGTAGGTGCCACCACCGTCTCGTCTTAGCAAAGCATTGGAAACACTCGTCTTTTCATCCAAGTGTTACATGGTCAGCGCAGCGTGATAAGCGCTATGGTCCTTAAAATTACTTATGTATGCCTTTTTTAGTAAAAGATGCACATACAAAATATATACGTGTTGTTATGGTGCCCCAGAAATGCGCAATAATTGCTTTTTAATTGACAATCGCACAAGCGTGAACGCTGAACCTTGAGCAACATTGGTGTGCGCTGCGGATGGGGTCGGCCGTTTGGGGTATCAGCTGGTGCCGTTTAGAGTATGCGGTATCGTTAAGGGTGGACAAACAGACAAATGGACAGACAAACAAATTTTTTTTTTTGCGTCGAAGGTTCCCAAGAAAGACTATCGTCTTAAAAGAAAAGATTGAAAAGCAGGAAGTGCGTACGCAACGCCTGGATACCCTGCGCTATTGAAACAGATGCAGGTAATAAAAGATAATAGATGAATGAGGCTAACATGAGGCAGAGAAGCAAATGGACCACACTAACACGTTTCCCTCACAGTTCCTCGCTCGGCTCACACATCCCATTGCAACAATGTGCTCAGACTTTAATTTCCGAGCCAGGACGGGAACCTACTCCCAGAACCCTCATTCGTCAAGGGTCTTTTCTACAGTTTCGCAAGTACCGCAGAAAGATTTTTTTTCCTGCCGCAATACAACGGGTAGATTCACAAAAGAAGTGTCTGATCGTCTCACCACCGTCTCCATCGTTAGATGAAGCGAGTTCGGCCATTACAATAGCACAACTGCAGCGTACCAAAAGGTTTTTCATGCTGAAGCAAAATAATTGAGTGTGTTCTCTCGTGACGCTACCACTTCTATCATTGTCCCTGCCAAGTCTTATGGTTGAGTGTGAGACCGCACTTACCAAGCACAAGAACGTAATAAGCTTAGCGGAGAAAGCAAGACACGTGTAATTTCTAAAACATAGTGATAAATCAAAACGGAGAAAAGAAAATACGATCAAGAATTAAAGTCTCTTGTGGAAATGCATTTTAAAATTTTCTCGTTGAGCACGTAGTATGCGTCCTTTGGGAGCTTTAACGCCCGCTTTTGCGGAGCAGTACGAGCAGGCCATAAAAATGCACTGTGTTTTAAACATATATGTTCCGTGGTCATCAGCGTACTGTCGTCTCACAAAGAACAAGACTAATTAAGATTCATGTAAAATCTTGATAATAATCAGTATTCATACGAAGATTGGACACGTTAAGCAAAATATTCATAAGAAAGTACCGTCGGGGCTCAGGAATTACGGTGTTTGCTTGCTGACCCGAACGACGTGGCTTTGATCCCGGCGACGGCGGTCGCAATTTGATGGAGACAAAATGCTAGAAACTCGCGCACTATAAATTCACTGAACGTTAAAGACTGCGCAAGTGGTCGAAATCATCAGCAGATCTCCAACATGGTGGATCTCACAGCTTTAGTAGCTTTGGGGTGTGAACCGACCGACCAACCGACCAACCGAATCGCGCAATGTGGGTCACCGAAGGCTCCAATCATTTACAAAAGATTTATCTCATTCACCTGTTAAATGTGACGCATACCCACTCTGGGAGATTGTGGAGAAAATCCTCTGGCATAAGTGTCAGTCACAGCACAAAAACAATTGCACAAAGTTCCTTGCACGTGTGCAGCGGTTGTCACGTTTCTGTGAAGACTTACGAAGGATGGCATAGTGAACGCCTGCCTACTACACAATAATTTATGGCGTAGTAAGTGTCATCAACCACGTGTGTCATCAACCACGTGTGCCTGATTTAGAGCTTCGCTGTAAGAGTGGTAGACGATTTGATTTGCGCTCGTCGCCTTAGCTGTCCGAATCTACAGGAAACTGCGTGTTTAGAAAAAGCTATACCACAAACAATTAGCGTCAATAACAATTCAACATGCACGGTGTTTTGAGAAAAAATGTTTAACGAATTAGAGTACTCGGTAGTATACTATGTGGGGCAATAGCCTTCACAGAATGAAGTTCCACTGAGTTTAGAAACAAATGTTTAACAATTTTGAGTACTTTGTACTCGACTATGGGAGAGCAGTGAGCCCCTGCTGCTTCTCTCAGTATCCCTTTATGATGCCTCGTTGTTAATATACACTTTCAGATGCTATGTTCTTGGTTTCCAACTTTCTCAAATATTATCCTCTATCAGTGTCCATGCCTTTACGTAATGTATTAGTGAACTCAAGTCATTCGCTTATTTTCACCCATATCGATGTCTTTCTTCAAAACAATTCTCGCTGGGGATTCTATAATTTCAAATGAAGTGAAACCGACACACCTTAGCAGTGCCTCGTAATTTGATTTGCTTTGATATGTAGGGTTTAACCACCCAAAACCACCATATGATAATGAGAGACGCTGTAGTGGAGGGCTCCGGAAATTTCGGCCGCCTGGGGTTCTTTAACGTCCACCCAAATTAGAGCACACGGGCCAGCAGCATTTTTTGCTTCGTAATATTTTTATTTGGGCCCCTATATCAAATGTCCGCTGCGATATTCTGGCTAACTTCTAATCCCCAGCAGTGCTTTCCATTTCAAGCACAGGACTGCGCTCGCGAACTTCAGCATTAGTACTACTACTTCTTCCCAATTAGCACTCTCCATATCATAACTACTGCAGCCACAATATGTCACGTGCCTCACCGATGCTGCATTTTGTTTTGCTTTTATTGACACATTATCTTAGTGGCTACTTGAATAAGGTTTTTTTTCGCCGATTTACTGTGCACCTTGCTACTCATGAAGGATTCGCCGTCAGAATTATTAGCTGTTAGGATGTTATCGCATAAATACTCATGAATTGTTGCACGTGTTCGACACTTTCTGCAAATCCCACGCGAAGCGAAAGGCAGACTCCATCTGGTGCCTTGTGCATGCGTTAGGAAAGTATCGATCGCGTCTCAGTGGCAGCGCATTATTACGCGTTTTGTCCAGAGATGGCGCAGAGTGAACAATAAGCCTGACGAGGCCACATAAAAATCTAGCTCAAATTAAGGCTCCCAAATCCCAATGAAATGCGAAGTTTGCAGGAACCGAACCTTGTTGTTCCCGTCACACATTGGTGGCTAGAATAATTCAATTCAAACGCAAATCTAAGTAAAAATGGAAACGTAATTATGTCGCAGGGGTGCTGTGTAGCTGATTGCCTCAACAATTCCATCTGTTGAATTGTTTAAATTACTTAGACTGAGCGACATACTGAGACAGATATATTTTCTCATGAGACAGATAAATATGGTTACAAGCACTACCTACACGTGGTCACCTATTTGTAATAGCGCTGCCTGCGTTGTTTTACACAGAGAGAGAGAGAGTTTATTAAAATCAACGTCCTGCTTGCTACTCTTCACTTTTAAAAATGTCCGATGATCACGAGGGTGACCATGATGATGATAACGACGACGAAGTTGTTCAGTAGCTTAAGGACGAAATACAATCTTAGAGAACTGGGCCAATGATATCCACTGCAAAGAGATATCGCGTATGAAAGGGTTAAAAGAG
This sequence comes from Rhipicephalus microplus, assembly GCF_043290135.1. Lineage (NCBI taxonomy): Eukaryota > Metazoa > Arthropoda > Arachnida > Ixodida > Ixodidae > Rhipicephalus > Rhipicephalus microplus. Next base: position 78,759,546 of record NC_134703.1, read on the forward strand.
AAAAATGAAGGACTGAAGAAAATCCTTTAGTCGGGCGCGCACGTGAACACGCACACAAAGTCTAGCGTTGATCTCGGGGACTTGCTGACTTGTTGATTGCTGCAGCTGCCTTCGTGTTGCTTTTCTGCCCAAGGAACACGCACGACCATTGCGCACGAATGGGGGCGCTAGTGTTCTGATGGTCTCAAGAAGAACGTTAGACTAAGTTAACATTTAAGTGCGTTTGTATAGGCTGCCGCGTGCTGTCTCGCGAGCTTGCCGAAATTCTGCACTCCCCTAACAATGTCTTATAGCCTTATACTGAGCATCATTAAGGCGTATAGCACCAGCAGCGCGATAGTACTCAATTTATTGAGTACTACCGCATTTAAGCACATATAGCTCCCCTATGCAGGGTGTCCCACATAACTTGAGCCAAGAATTTGAAAATGAAAGACACTTCAGTGGCGAATCGAACCAAACGCGTACAACTCGCAGTAGCCTCTAGATACACAGGCCATTTTTTTTCTCCCCATACTAATTAGTTAATAATTCCTATATACCTATTTTTTTAAAATTAAGAGCTGAAAACCCAAAGTATGAACACTGATATGTAGAGTCCTTTCAGGAACCACCGACTAAGTTGTTTCTTCTACGATAAGTCTCGCGCTGTAATTTTTTTCGCGTTGTAAATAAACCCTATAGCAGCACCATAGTAGTGTGCTCGCGGTCCATCACACGGCTTCTTTTCACATTTCGCGGGCTTTCTTTGAAAAAATAACAGCTCGAGACGTATCGTACAGGAAACGACTTAGTTGGTGGTTTCTGATAGTGCTCTACATCTCAGTGTTCATATTTTGGGTTTCCAGCCGATAAAAAAATTAATAATTAAAAATTATTAGTTAATTAGTATTGTGGGAAATAAAAAAAATAGCCTGAGTACTTACAGGCTAGTGCGAGTAGTATGCGCTTGGTTTAATTCACCTCCTAAGTGGCTTTCACTTTCAAATTCTTAGTTGACTAGCATTGACAGTCCGGCTGCTAAGAGTGCACTTCAGTTAGTGGATGCGCTGAAGCCGGTGCTATCAAGTCTGGAAAGGCACCATGGCTCCGCCTCTGCAAGCCTTTCGTAAAGAGGTCAAAGGAGCTTCGATATTTCAGTGGAATGCCCGAGGCCTCAAGCCCCGCATTTCTGATATCCGACAATTTGTGTTTAAAAACCAGTTTCCAAATATTGTTATCTGTGAGCCACGGCTAGACAATGCAATACGACTATCCAGGTACGAAGTCTTCAAGTCCGCTACCTGCAACGAACAGAGTAAAGTCATTGTATATATCAGATGCGACCTTACCTATATCGAGCACCGTGCAGCATCTCACGATGACAACCAGTATGTCTGCTTGACAGTTAAACGTAGAGGCCTCAATTTTACGCTGGTAGGCGCATATATATCACCTTCAAACCGTTTTGAACCTGAAAGACTACGTGCACTGTTAACAGCCACACCTGGATCATGGATCATCACCGGAGATTTCAACGCTCACCACCCACTATGGGAAAGTCAGAAGACAGACAGTCGCGGAAGGCAAGTATTTTCCTTTGCTCTGGAGCAGCAGCTGCTTTGTGTAAACGACGGAAGCCCAACGTTTCTACGGGGAACGACATACAGCAGCTGCCTTGACTTGGCATTTGTGTCACGAAGCCTAAATGGAAAGGTCAAGTGGTTCGCAGACTATGAAACTCATGGAAGCGACCACATACCAACTTATTTAAAGATCAAGGGCCTGGAAAAATCGCCAAACTACGACACTTTGACTCGCATCGACTGGACAAAGTTCAGGTCACTGACGGAAAAAAGGGGTCAAGAAAATAAAGCGCCTCCTCTTGACACCCTCGAGGATATAATTAGAGGTGCTGCTCTAGAAGCGACCTATCATATTCAACATACTTCAGAATATTGTCAACATCAAGCAGAATTGGAACGGCTCAGAGCGATCCGTCGTCGTGCAGAACGAATATATAGGCGCACTAAGTCCATTCACGACTTGAGGGAGGCAAGACGCCTACAGAAAAAAATTCAGCGGCGAATAAATTCACTTCAGTCCTTTCGCTCGAAATATCTGTGTGAATCGTTGGATCCACACAAGCCTTTGACGCAGACATGGAGGATTGTTCGCGGCCTACGAACATCGCAAAATCAACATGTCCCCTTCAAGTGTCTTTTTCTCCACCAAGGCTGCACCGAAATTGAAGTAGCAGAAGATTTCTGCATGAAAGTTGCCGGTAAGGCGTCCGCGTGCACCACGCGCCACCTAGAAAACGCTCCAGCTTTCAGAGATTCAAGAATGGACACCTTTTTCTCTCTAGAGGAACTACAAGCGGCCTTGACGGCATGCAAACGATCTTCATCGCCTGGTCCGGATGGGATCACGTACATGGCTCTTTGCAACCTCGGAGAAGCAGCTCGACGGGCCCTTCTATCCGTGTACAACGACTCGTGGAGCAGCGGATTTATCCCTCATTCATGGAAATCCAGCCGCCTCGTCCCTGTGCTTAAACCAGGTAAATCTCCTCTGCACTTGACCTCTTATCGCCCCATCGCGCTTACCAGCTGTATCGGGAAAGTGATGGAGAGGATGATTTTGACTCCCCTAAAGTGGTACCTGGAGCACCACGAGGTATACCCTCATGCTATGACGGGCTTTCGGCGTGGGCGGTCCGCAATTGATAACGTTATAGACCTGGTATCATCTGTTCAGCATCAAAAAAGACTGAAACGTTTATCTGCGGCGTTGTTCTTGGACGTGAAAGTTGCATACGATAACATATCACATGAAGCCATTCTGGATGTCAAGGAAAATGTTGGATTAAGGGTCGGGTTTAGCAATGGATCCACAGCTATCTGAGAGGCAGAACTTTTTTTGTACAGACGGAGAATGGCACAACAACGCATCATTGCAACCGTCGTGGTGTGCCTCAAGGTGGTGTTCTTAGCCCCACACTTTTCAATCTAGCGCTACTCGGCCTGGTTGACGCACTTCCAGAATCTGTCCATCTATCAATATATGCAGATGACATCTGCATCTGGGCGTCAGGCGTCACACGCCTTCATTTGCGTGCCCGGCTTCAGAGAGCGGCTACAATAGCGACAAAGTACCTGGAAGAACGGGGACTAGAGCTATCATCAGAGAAATGCTCGCTTATAGCATACACGCATAAGGTGATGAGCCCATATGTTATTAAAATCAACGGACACATGATCAACTACGTGAAGACCCACCGATTCCTTGGAGTCATAGTTGATCAAGACCTCTCCTGGAGCCCTCACATCGCCCACATGAAAACTAAACTCACCATGATCACCCACGTACCGAGGTTTCTTGCTGGAAAAACGTGGGGTGCATCGGTACGAGCAATGCTTCAACTGTACACTGTTCTGTTCCTCGGTTATATGCAATACAGCTTACCCGTGCTTTGCGGAATCCGAAGAACAAACTTGCGCGTCCTCCAGTCGATCCAAACCCAAGCACTGAGAATATGCCTTGGTCTCCCGAGATGCACGTCTACAGCAGCGACAGTCATCATTGCGCGTGATTATCCAGTCAACGCATACATCCGCGTAGACGCTTTGAGAATGCACATAAGACATTTCGCTCGGCTTCCATCTCATCACCTCACCCCACTTCGAACTTCTAGGCCCCACTCAGCGTTCAGCGCAACTGTAGCTCAGCATTGCGCAGTGCTTCCATTGCACTTCACGCATGCAGCACGGCCACCGATACCATTATGGTGCCTACACCCACTCAAAGCCCTTCTTACAATTCCTGGCTTCCAAAATAAGAAAATGTCGTCGCAACTAGCCCTGAAACAGGCCACATTACTCTTCCTGCAAGAGAAGCACAACGGATGCCTTCACATTTACACGAATGGCTCGGTGTCTTCAGTAAGCTCTGCAGGGGCGGGGGTTATTCCCGTGAGGCACATCACAATTAAATTCAGGACATCGCATTGGACGTCGTCGACAGCTGCAGAACTCGCCGCCATACGTGCAGCTCTGGAGTTTATAGTGGAAGAACCTTCGGGAATTCGGTCTATCTTCTCGGACTCGAAGGCAGCTCTTCAATGTCTTATGTCACCCTTCAACATGGACCTAATGAACAGTTAGTAGCTGAAATAAGGCTTCTTCATCACCAAGCAATCGAGAAACAGCACAGCATAGTGTATCAGTGGATACCAGGTCATTGCGGTATATATGGCAATGACCGTGCAGATGAGGCCGCTAGATCTGCACACGATGGTACCCAATACACAGCCATCCCGTTCTCAAGAACCGACGCAGCTACAAGACTTCGTTCGCTTGCACGTGACCTCACACTGGTACAGTGGAACTCAACAGACTTCACAAACGCGCGCCTGCATAACTTGGATCCAGATCTGCAGCTTCGTCTTCCCCCAAGGATATCTAGAGCTGAGGAGACTCTTCTATGCCGCCTGTGGCTTGGAGTGGCCTTCACGAATGCATACTATTATCTCATTGGAATGGCCAGCTCTCCTACATGCACTTACTGCAGCTGCGAAGAAACCATCGCGCACCTTCTGTGTGAGTGCACCCATTTCAACGCGCAAAGACAACAACTCACTGCAGCTCCGGATAGACTGGATGATCGGCCTTTGTCGGAACAAAGGATTATGAGTCATGGGCCGAGCCCATCCTCAGCCCAGAAGGCTTTGAAAGCTTTGCTGCGCTTTTTGCGGACATTTGACCTCAGAGACAGACTTTAGTGTCTTATACTCTTTGATGTTGCCTTTCCTCTGTCGCATTTTTTTGTAATTTCTCTCTCTCTTCGCAACATTTCTTTTTAACATCCTTCATTCCCCTCACCCCTTTCCCCAGCACAGGGTAGCCAGCCGGTCTAAGAACTGGCTAACCTCCCTGTCTTTCCGCTTAAAGTTTCTTCCTCCTCCTCTTCTTACAAATTCTTGGTTCAAGATACGTGGGACACCCTGTATATAGAGTTATATTAAAAAATCAATGCTCCGCAAATAAAATGCATTTGTCTAAAAATGGTTGCAGTAACGTTACAAGTGGAATTGTGTTGGAAAACATTAAGTGTAGTAGATTGAGCCTGCTCGAACATATTCGTCACTCTATATCCAGGAAAGCAAACAGTTAGCCGCCACAAGCTAGGTTAGCCAGTTTTGAGACCGCCTGGCTGCCCTGTTCTTCGGAAGGGGGTGACTGGAGTAAAATATAACAAAGAAGAGAACAAACAGGGTACACTTTCAACAGTGAATGCATTTTTCGAGATATTATTAAAATTTGTGTCTGTTTCATGTTATAGCAATATATAGCACTTTGTGAAGGCTATATAACGACTATTAGCTATTAAATTAGAAGCTATTAAACGACTAAAACATTTTTTCGTTGTTAGCTTTACAAATGCTTTTTAATGCACACTTAAAATTTCTATTACTTCCCGCATTACGACTCTCCTAAAAACAATTTTGGGTATTAAATTTTTTCACGTATTTGAAAGCTTGAACCCAGCACTTCTTGCGTTATACCTGTGTTACGCTGGACGTGAAACAGCATGCACCGGTGTTTCGCGGTTCCCGATTCGCAGTGAAGATGCCTTAAGCCACGTGCGAGAAAAAACAAACGACAAAAACTTAATGTGCTCCACGTAGTCTTATACTCCGGACACAATGAATGTGAAAAACCATATACAGGGATAAAACACACTGATTAAATGGTACTCTTCATGGAATTTCTCATTCTACTTTTTCTCTTTATTGCATTTTGTTTACTTCAGTTGATTGATTGATTGATTGATTGATTGATTGATTAACATGTGGTGTTTAACGTACCAAATTCACCATATGAATATGAGAGACGCCGTAGTGGAAGGCTCCGGAAATTTCGACCACCCGGATTCTTTAAAGTGCACCCAAATTTGAGCACACGCGACTACATCATTTTCGCCTCCATAAAAAATGCAGCCGCCGCAGCCGGGATTCGATCGCGTTACATGCGAGTGTTTACTGCAGTGAATTGACAGTTGCTCAGTTGCTCAATAGGTGGCCCAATGTCTGGCTTTTCCGCTTTAGCTTTAGACCCGAGTGATCTGTAACAGACGCTGCCTAATAGGAACACTCTGTATATGTGTCAAATTCATGCAAAATTATTTTAGGCACTCAACATAGTATTGCAACAAAAACAATGCCAAAATATGTTGACCTATTTGTGTTATATTAACTAATCCTAATTAGGTTGTAATTGCCTACCTATTTTTTACTATACTTTTTTCATGATTTGCGGGAAGCAGCACGTCGAATAACTCGTCGAATGCGGTAGTGCCTTAAGTAAAGTGGTCGTTTGCAACAGAGCAATGCAAAATGAAGTTAAATGAAGACAAGTTTATTATACAAAAGGTTCAGTTCATCCAAATCCCACTGTATCTCACTGTTTCTTAGCCTCTAGTTGATACGCACAGCAAGAACAAGTGGTGTATCCAATTGTGTGCGTAGCGTCTGAAAGGGATAGCAAGAAAATCACAGCATATCCACGGGGTGAATGATGATGAGTGGGCGAAGATCCGGAGGGAATCGTCGGTAAACCGTGAACCTTCCGTGCCACTCGCCAAGTCGATCACCATTTAAAGACGTGTGATACGCTGTGTGTGTATGCCGTGCCACTTGTGCCTCCCGCTCTCGTACGGCAGGATCTTGGTAGCCGTGTCGCGCAGCTTCACGGCGCGCCAACAGCGAACGAATTTTACTACAACGCTCCCGCTAGCGTACGTCGCCGCACTAAATCGAACGATTGCCTTCCACCAATGACACGCGCCATATGCGACATCATTCCTAATATAACATATCGCATCTTTCATTATCAACTACAGGTACCGCCATCTAGTCTTATAACATCTAGCATGAACACTCCAAGTACCGCTATCTGGTGTTATAACATCTTGAATCAACTACCGCCATCTAGTGAACACTGCAAGAACTAAACTAGGGTTGGCTACCTACTACTACTACTATAACTACATACCTCAGAGGATGTAAAGAGCCACGACTCAAGTAGCTTCACCCCTAAAAAATGCACCGTTGAAAGTTACTCGCTTGAAGAAGCAAGCAAAACGAGATAAAATAGAGGCGAGATAGTCAGTGAACTTTAAATACCGAACGTCTCTGATATTTTATAAAGAAAAAAAAGAGCCCGAAACAAGAAACGTGGCCTAACATGCTATTCCTGACGCAATGCTTGAAACACTAAGAAGGAGAGAGAAGACACACAGGAACGCTATTTTCCGAAAATAGGCAACCGGAGGTTCACGTTCCAACAACAGTAAACTGGAAGCACTCATTTCCGGAGTGTTGGTGCCTTTGTTTGCTGAACGTGTTATTTCCTTGGTTTTATGCACACTTAAAATTTCTATTACGTCCCACATTACGACTCTCATAAAAACATGTTTGGGTATTAAAATTTTCCGCGTATTTGAAAGCTTGAACCCAGCGATTCTTGCGTTATACCTGTGTTACGCTGGACGTGAAACAGCATGCACCGGTGTTTCGTGGTTCCCGATTCGCAGTGAAGATGCCTTAAACCGCGTGCGAGAAAATTACGAAGAGTTGCAGATACTAAAGAAAAAAAAACGCATTTGTTGTTGCTTGCGTCCACTCATTTCCGAAGTGTTGGTGCCTTTGTTTGCTGAACGTGTTATTTCCTTGGTTCTATCGCACCTCCATGTGCGTATGGCAGCGCGTTATTAATCCCCAGTTCTAATAAAACATGGCGTTGTTTGAAGGGTAGAAATATAGCATCAGACGAAGCGGAATTTCAATATGCCCGCCATTGTTTCAGTGTAGTTCAGAAAGCACCCTTGCGCGATCATAGAATACGCATCTTTCTGTTTTTGGAATACATTACTCTGCTATGCGCCGAACTTCGGCTAATCTTTGCCTTCGTTCATCCTATTATTATCTAGTTTTGGGGTTGTAAAATAATTTCTTGACAACGAAGGATACGCCGTGTAATCGTTCGCTCGACGCGATTTCCAGAGACGACAGCAGCATTCATATTTCCTGCTACGGGGCCCAAATTGAAAACGGTGGCCGCTGGATTGTCGCATCACAGAAAACCCGTCTCGAAGCGAGCATATATTTCGCCTCCTTCGGCGCGTGAAGTGAACGGCTGTGAAGCGGAAAATAAAAGCGTCGCTGCTAAGTCCCGATGAAGAACACGTAAGCTCTAGTGCGGTGACTTCACAGACGTTACAAAATGACCCACTTTTGAGGCAATCTGACGTTTTCTATAAAACATGTCTAAATACATTGCGTTTGGTTGCCCTATATGACAAAAAAAAAAAAAAGAAGCGCACGCGAGCACAGATACAACTCCCCCCCCCCCCACATGAGCGTGCACACTTTTACACACACTGTGTGTTGAGGAGGGGATGTCATCGCAAGCTTATATATTCCCCTTCCTTCCGTTTATACGATGAATAGCGACAGAACTCAGCAGTTTGCTTATTTTTTTATTTGTCGCTTGTTTCAACTCATGCACCCCTCTTTCTCCGTGCATAGGAAGGAGGAAAAAAACAGATTGTCTACCATGCGATTGGGGATTGGGGAACGTGAAGGTATTCTTATTGTACGATTAAATAGTGAGATAGAGACATAGAGGAGGGCTTAAGCTTGACAAACACTGGCAGCGTTATAGTTGAATCGGTCCGTACGCACGGATGAACAGGGCAGTGGAATTTTTCCGTTGTACACATGGAAGCATTCCAGCCCTGTTGCCGTGAGCTTGATCGGAGATAGCGTGCCAGCGAGTTATCTATAGTGTCGAGTTTCGTGACGCGCGCAAAACAACTCTAGGCTGTATATACGAAGAGGCCGGGAAGTTTGTTGTGCGAACAAACATGGTCGCCGTCGTCGTCACTTCAGCCACGTCATAACAGCGCGCCTGTCCGAGGCTCTTTCAGCGTGGAAAACATTTCTATGGTGCCGGCGGCGTGTTTACTCGGGTACGCAGCCCGTGTAATGAGCCGCGATGCAGTCGCGATCTCGATTTAGTCTCGGTTACGAGAACAGCATAATTAAACTGGTTTTTGTGTCGTGAACGAGTGCACGGTGTTCTCTTCACCCCATTTCACCAAGAGGACGTTGGGTGCATTATGTTCAGTTAGCGCTAGTATACCAGTGCGAAAACTTAAATATATCCTACACATTTCACTCAGCTACATCGGCCTCCTAGTGTCTCGTATCATCCCATGCATATTCCTATACCAGTTGAATGGCCAACAGTGCGGCATGCAACCTATGCGGCTTCGAGGAGACGATTAGTGACATTTGACGCCCCTTCCCACCCTGCCAGACTCAACGACGTGTCCTCTGAGCAAAATTCTGTGTTCTTGCAGCGATACTGCCACCAAAAAAAAAAAAAGATAATGAGATATTGACTTACGATTTCGTGCATGCACAACGCATCGAAAGCTTTCCTGTGCCACTTGAACACTATCCAATCTTAGGGGGTGTCTGTGAACTGTTAGCACGAGTTCGTGTCATGTGTGTTCACACTAGCAGTTCATTTTTTCGCTTCCTTTCTCTTGTTTTTACTTCGCTGTGTTATTTAATATTTCCCCGCACCATGTGCATGGTAGCCAACCGAGACAAAACTTGGTTAACCTTCCTGTATTTACCCTTCCTTTCTTTCTCTCTCTCCATCTTTGGGTCTTCTGTGTCTCCTCCGCTAAAGCGCAAAACCCAGTGAATGTTTGGGTTGAATGACATATCTCCTATCTTTAATGACGGCGCGCGCTTAGATAAATTCAGGGAGTACCTATAGCTCTACAAAAGCTTCAGCTGGAAAATTTTCTAATTCGTCTCTTGGGGCATCGTTTTGCACTGTCTACGTGCTGCTTTATGCGTTTTGATGAAACGGCGCCGTCCATGTTTGGATACAGTCGCCACTGTACTTCAATGAATATATGGTCACTGATCCAGTCTTCGGTTCTCGAACAGTACTGGTAATTTTTTTAAAAATGCAGCCAATATATAGAACGCGAGATACTTTTCTTGCTGCCCCTTTACGCTGGCGCCGCTAATACTCGGCTTTTACTTTGAAAGATTGTAAACTAGGTAACAGAACTGCTTTCGCATATCGTGCGTTACAATGCCGACCATGGTGACTGCGAAATGTGGGTATTATTAACATATACAGATCAACATCGGCTCTTAACGTTCAATTTAAACTTGGACGCATGTTAACTAGTTGGAAGCATATACTTGTTCTTTTTTTCGACATTTCCAGCTAAAAATAAAACTGACTGGCCCGACATTACAATTTTCTTTGTAATTCGTCGAAGAGCTTCTCAAACGTGAAAATGCTAAATGAAAATGTGACGAAAATCGGGAAAACAAACACACGACTAGCTACTACTCGTGCAGGTAGAACGACTGCGCCTACGGGGTTTGTACGGGCGTAACGCTTATGTAGAACAACTCAAGTTGTCTCTATTACGTTGTAGTTATATGCTTTCGCTCAATTTAGTTAACTACTTGCTACCATTCATGACCGGTGGGTCGTGGTGGTGGCGCGTTGTGCCACTTGAAGTATTCCCTGACGAAGTGCGACAGCAGACACAGCGGACGGACTGACGGGCGCGTGGAGGAATGTAGAGCAAATTTTAATAATATTCCTGAAGATGTTCACCTTGTTTATCACCTGGCTTGTGACACAGATGTCGTGGATAACGGATGGTATGTACAACGACAACATGTATACTAGCATACAAAAGGTGATTACGTTCACTTTGGAAAGGCGCATGGTACAAAATATTTGCGAATACATTAGCGGCTAATATTACGAAGAAATCGTGGGAGCTTAAAGGAAACGGGTAGCTCGCGATTTTTACAGCAGGCGCGAACAGGAAAGAAAGGAGGAATACCGTGAACAACGTCTTTACACGCCCGAAATTGCAAAACGTCTTTAAACATGGGCATGTTCAAGCCGGGCATGATGTGTCTGCTGAATCCAAAAACTACAATCACTATAAACTGGCATGAACCCTACTCGCCCTCTTCGTCTTACACCCTTGTCACAATTGGCAACCTAAGTGCTATTCGAGCGAGTACACTTAACCGCGAGGGTACACTTGTGCGCTGGCACACGAGCAAGTTTAGTGTCACCCGCTGCAAAGTGCACTTCCCGGCAAGTGCGCTCCCCAACCTCACTTCGCTGTGACGAAGTGTGTAGTAGCTTCAGTACCAGTGGCTTGTACAGAATAGGCTGTCACCCAAAGTGGCACTAATACCATTTTAAACTATTGTTTTTATTATAACAGGTACTGATATGCATTAAATCAAGTCATAAATCAACAAAAATCCTTGCTGCATTCACCCTCGGCCAGTTTGCGGCCCCGTCCGCTAAGGCGATGTGGCAGCACATGCTGTTCGATGGCTGCGTCCGTCACGTTTTTTTTTTTACTTCCAGGCACACTTGCACATGTGTAGGCGAGCCGTTCTTTAGTCGTTTACGATGGTCTGTGCCACTGGTGCTACTTCAACGAAGACAACGTGGTCTGACGATGAGACATGGGCGCAAAAATAACAAATATATATTCCGCTACAAACAGATAATTGCCACCGTCATCATTTCCAAAGTACACTTCGCTTTCTTGTGTCGCAGCGAACCGCCGAAATGACACTTTGAGAGCGTAAGTACACTCGCTCAAAGTGCACTTATGTCGCCACGTGTGAGGGAGCTGCCCGCAACACAGTGATCTGTGTTTTGGAGGACCAAATAAAAGTTTATCCAATCCAATCCGCCACGTGTGACCGGGTTCCCTTCTTCATCCTCCGCTTCACCACCAAAACACGTGCACCTATGCGGATCTAGAAGGAAGGAAAACGATTGCAGAAAGAGAGAGAACAAAAAATATGGAATGAAAGAGAAAAATAGAAAAGTCAAAAGAGAGAGAAAGGGAGAAAAGATAGAAGGCGAGAGAACAAATACATAGATAGAAATAGACCGAAAGAGAAAAAGTCGGACGAAAGAAAAGAGGGAAAAAAATCACAGCATATCCACCGAGTGAATTATGATTGGTGGGGCAAAGCGTTCGTCATTCCATCCGTGCTTCCGTCCATCCATTTGTTGTTGCTTGCGTCCATCCGTGCGTCCGTTCGTGTGTCAGTCCATTCGCATGACCATAGGTGCGTCCATCCGTCCGTGCGTCTGTCCACGCGTCCTTCCGTGCGTCCATTCTTCCATCCATTCGTTCGTTCATCTGTCTGTCCATACGTCCGTGCATCTCTTCGTGTGGTCGTCTCTCTGTCTGTCCGTCCATCTGTGCGTCCGTGCGTTCGACCCTCTGTCTGTCTATCGGTCAGTGCGTCTGTCAGTACATCTGTATGTCCATCCGTCCGTCTGTCTCTCTAGTGAACACTTCAAGTACTGCCACCTTACATCTTTTCATCATGTATTCATCATATACAAGTACCGCAATCCAGCGGACATTATAATGACCGCTTTTTCGGGTATGTGCCACCGGTGGTTACGCACTACAACGAGGGACGCACAAGCCACGCCATAAGGAGCTTCGATCCTAAAGCGTATGATTTTCCTATATTGGAATCGGTACGACACAAAAGTCAAACGTGTCTTTGCAGAGGTAGTTGAGCGTTTATTTTGCATTGCTTCAGCCACAGCAACAAATTGCAAAGTCAGGATAGAAACGCCAAGCATTTCGAAACTTGCAGCGCACACCTCAAGCAGAAATCACGCACAAAATTAGCATTAACAGTACGAGCGTGGAATAACAACTGTCAAAGCTAAAGACTCAAAGTGTGCTATGCAAACAGAAAAAAATACGCACGAAACGAGTGCACAAGATACACGTGACAAGCGCGAACAACTGTCAAAGTTCTTCCTGCATCATCTGTCAGCAGCACGCTCCTTTTATAAACGCGGCCGTGGCAGCGTGCGAAGTGACCTTCGTCCTCTGCCGAATTACGAGTCTGATAAGCGCGCGCGCAAGAAAAAAATTCGACAGATCCCACGTACTTAGGAATCAATGTTATGCGAAGGATGCGGAGGAAAGGTTGTTGCAATTTTTTGATTGAGCGACATGTCATGAAAGGATGATAAATATATGTACAAATGCTACACGCACAGGCATATGTTGAAGAGTTGCAGATGTTTATATAACAGTTAATTGCACTTGCGCAACGATGTCAACTGGAACATACGTACTAGCAACAACAGAAGCTGATATGAAGCGCTGATGCTCGCGAACATGCTGGCCTTGGACACTGCTACATAAATAAACTTCAGCGCATGGCACCTAATCACAATTGACGTTAACCCGACGTGACAGCTGTATCAAAAGAGTGCGTATGTAATATTTATAAAATTGCGTAGGCAGCACTGCAACCACCATTGACGTTTCACGAATCTTAGCGTCTACTTGAAAAGTAGTTCCGAGATGTGGCGTTGCTCTGTGGTAGAATACTTGACTGCCACGCCGAATGCTTGGGTTCGATTCCTGCTGGGACCTTGAAATTTGTTATTTGTATTCGTCGGTGGGTAAATGCTTCCTATGTCAGGTGTTTTTTTAACAGTGACATTTATTATATGCCTTCGTTTGGTCGACGCTACCGATGTCGGGTATTGCTTAACGTTCACGTGTTATAATTGCCGGTGTGTGTTCTCGTCATTTCTGGGTAGGTACCAAGGGTCAATCACCTGTGGCACATACCCACATAACAGCGGCACATACCCGCCCGTGGGTATGTGCCACTGTCTAGCGAGACGTGTTTGACGACGTACGCGACGGGATTGTGACATTATTCATGTCTTGGCCAGTGGGTCATATTTGTCAAACCATCTTACCCTCCCATGCTAATTTTGGTTCACGCCAAGTTAAGGGGGTGACCACGAGAGCACCCAATTGTAAGCGGCCAGATAGATAGATAAATACACTGAAAGTCTCCGAAGTTCGCTAAGAAATGCTTCGCATTTAAAACCACGCTCCATGGAGGTGGTGCTTCGTGGAGACGGCGACCTTTGGAGCGCGCCCAATTCAAGCTTGTGCGCCATTTCACCACTGATAACAAAAACACGCCAATGTTTCTAAGCTCTGAGGAGTGCCAACCAGTTTATGGTGTATATAAATGGCTTGCTGTTGGTATACCAGTGCCCATACAACGTACGCTCTGATGCGTAATGGTTAGCACCGCGCGTTGATTATCGAGAGGTTGCTGGTTCGATTATGCACGACAGATGCTAGCCTTCTGTTTTTTTTTTCTGTGCAATCTCTTCGTGTATATTCTGAACGTTGCTTTCGTGATGGAAGTACGTCAGCGGAGCCGCGGTGGACGCTGGCATAAAACACTTTAGAGTTGAAATAAAACAGATATTGGGACAACGCTCGAGTGTTCTTCTGATTAAGAACGAGAGCGAGTGCACATGGTTATTACGCCAGCAACTTCCCCCCTGCGAAACTTTCTGCGGGGAGACATGGCACACATGACTCAAAAGGGGGAACACAAAGAGCAGCGATGCTCGGCGACAGGTTGCGAAGAAACGAATGGTCGGGACTCTCCCGAAATAACCGCCGCGGATCGAATGCGCGGAAAGCAAGAAGGTGAGCGAGGCCCCTTGACGCGCGCGTCTCGCCCGCATGGAAGCGGCGTGGAGGACAGCGCTCGGGGCACAGCTGTGCTCACGATCTGCCACGAAGTCTAGGATGCGGGTCCCACCGTGCCCAGGTGAACAATGGCTTGGCGAGCGAGCCGACGGCAGCCGGGGATTTTTCAGAAACGTGGCCGTCCGCTTGTTTGCGCTCGCTCCGGAAAGTCCGGCAACCGACGGCGCACTTCCAGAGGGGGCTCTATTCACACGACGCCAAACTAGACAAGCGTTTAACGTCGGTGGCGCGGAAGCTACAAACATGGCTCCTTGCGGTGAACAGAGGGTTGTCGGGGCGTTCGTTAAAACTTTACGGCGTGAGATAACTCTTGGTTTGGCCGTCTCTTATTTTCCTTTTAGCTGTACTAATCCTCTCGATTGGTTGCTGCTGCTATCGGTGCCGTGGGAATGCAATCAATGCAAGCCAACTATATTCTTGCTGAAAAGTTCGCTAACGATTACGATACTGCCTAATGCAAATTCTGATTGATTGATATGGGGGGCTTAACGTCCCAATACCACCATACGAATATGAGAGACGCCGTAGTGAAGGGCTCCGGAAATTTCGACCAGCTGGAATTCTTTAACGTGCACTCAAATCTGAGCACACGGGCCTATAACATTTCCGCCTCCAATGGAAATGCAGCCGGCGCAGCCGGGATTCGATTCCGTGACCTGCGAGTGAGCCTAATGTAAATTCTGAGCGCACCTTCGTGTTCGTACAACGTTTACTGTGTTTGAAGTTTTAGATATCTGCAGTTGTACTAGCAGTGTAATGTTTCTTATGTATTCCCATAGAAACTTGCAACATACGAGTGCTGCGCACACGACTCTGTGCATCACACGCGTCGCGAACGAAGCGAAATGGCGACAGCCACATTAAGACTAACCGAGCCAGCCGCAGTGCACGCGCTAGCCGTGCAGGTGCACAAGCTCCGACTGAGGTACAAGCGCACGTGATGGAAGAATGACTCGCGATATCGACATACTCCGCGTTCGCTCTGTCTGTTACGCCTATGGAGACGCCGCTGAACGCAGGAACGCAGGAGCGTCCCGCTGAACGCAGGAACAGGCACTTAAGAGCATCAGTATAGACCACCATATAAAAACGAAGAACAAGTTAAAAATAAAGTGCTCATCGCGTTGACTCATGGGTTATGATTCTCGACTTCTGATTTGAAGGTCTCGGAATCGAAGCTCTGGTGGCCACATGTGGATCGAGGTGAAATGCTAGACACGCGTGTGCTTATGTTTAAATGCAGATTGGACGTTAAAGAAGCCCCGGTGGTTGAAATTTCCGGAGCCCACCTCTCTTTCATGATCATACTATGATGTTGGGGTTAAACTCCCAACATTTGTTAGTGTTCTCAGTTGGAGATATTGATAGCGGCCCTGGAAGATGCGCCGATCATGCTTTTCTACAATTTGTGCTCTCTCGATCGCGGGCTCGTCGCCGATCAGCCGTTTCTGGTCACTTTCTGGTCGACGCCACTTTCCACTTCGCGTTGCCACGTTTCACTGTTGCGTGGACGTGAACGCACGATTGCTGTTACTGCCTGTGGCAAGTGAAGCGTCGCGCTGCAAAGCACGCGATTGAAGGTCAATTCGTGGCATGGAAGAAGGAAACAGCTAGGAGAGGGCACTGCGCATCGCGTTAGAAAAAAAAGGAAGAAAAACAGAAAGAAAGAAAGACTAGAAAGAAATGAAGAACGAAAGGATTTGTGGGGTTTAAGGTCCCAAAACCACCATATGATTATGAGAGACGCCGTAGTGGAGGGCTCCGGAAATTTTGACCACCTGGGGTTCTTTACCGTGCGCCCAAATCTGAGCACACGGGCCTCGACATTTCCGCCTCCATCGGAAATGCAGCCGCCGCAGCCGGGATTTGAACCCGCGACCTGCGGGTCAGCAGCCGAGTACCTTAGCCACTAGACCACCGCGGCGGGGCGAAGAACGAAAGGAAGAACGAATGCAAGAGATGAATAAACGAATAAATAAATAAATAAATAAATAAGTAAATAAGAAGCTGAAGAACAGCAAAGTGAGAAAGAAAAACAGAGAGAAAGATAGAAAAAAAGAAAACAGAAAAGATTATATCTCCCGTTAGAGGGAACCATGTGTAGATGAAAGGCAGACGGTGCTAACGCTCCCTGGCGGCTGCGTTGACGCTGACGCTCATCGTGATGTTGCGCAAGAGAGAAACACGGGGAGGCGCAAAGCACGCAGTAATGGACCGGTGTTTCCTACTGGAGCATGTCAATCACTCCTAATAAGTACTGAGAGACTGAAGCCTCCGATTGAACACAGACAACCGCAGTTGACTGATGTTGAATTCCAATGCAGATCTAGATCAAGTTTTTTTCTGCTCTGAGCGGAGCAATCACATTCCAATGGCAGACGGTGAACGAGAATTTTCGGAGCCCTTCGCTACGGCATCTCTTATATTCATATGCTGGTTTTGGGACGCTAAACCCCACATATCAATCAATCAAAATTTGTGTTACAATGGCAGATTGAGAGCAACCGCAGAACACGGATTGCTCCGTGGAGCAAGAATTCTTGCTCCGCCGAAATCGGCGCATTTGACCGGAAGTTCAAGTGATGTATTCTGTGCGCTCGCCTTTCATCCAATCACCCATGGATGTGCGGAAAACGCTTCGCACTCCATCGCACCCTCTCGTGCTCCCTCGTTAGATTTGCGCTCACCAACAGCTCCCGTCCAGACGCGAACGTCTCAGTCACAGATTTGGCGAGAGCAATCCCGTTCGGATTTGCGCGCTCCATTCTCAATACGTCCCAGAGCTCGCGATCTACCATTGGAATTCCACATTAGATAGCACGCACGCTGCGAATTTTAGATGCGGAGCATCTTATACTCGCGCCTTGTAGTGCGCCGTCCGCACCGCTTCTCGAACATTCGACAGCTGACGCGCGCGCATGCGCCGTCGCGCCGTCGCCCACTCTTCCACCATCTGTACACCCCTTCCTCCTCTACACACCGCGCGCGCTTCACTCCTCCACCATCTGTGCACCCTTCCTCCTCTACACACCGCGTTCGACATCTACAATTCTCCTGATTCTCCAGTGGACGCGCATGTGGCGTCGCGCTTCGAGAACATTCAACAGCTGACAGTGCATGCGCCGTAGTGCTGTATATATACTCAAGGTCGGCGCTCGCTCGCTCAGTTGCCGCTTGTCGGTTGGTTTGTACGGCGCGTCGACGTCCAAGGTCGCGGTGAAATAAATTCCAACGAATCCACAAACACAATGATCGACGTCCCTTCGACCAGCGCCGCCCTTTCGCATACGTGTGTACGTGTTCACTCATTTAACACCCTCTCCTACAACCACGTTAACCAATTTAGCCATCGACCCAAGTAAGTCGCAATTTAACACCCCATTTCACAACCACGTTAACCAATTTAGCCATCGACCCAAGTAAGTCGCACTTTAACACCCCGTTAACCAATTATATGCTCCGCATCCTCCTCAGTGTTCCCCCGAGGGAAGCTGCGGGCAATTTTTTTTTATTCAACAACGCACAGGAGAAATCACGGCACAACCTTGGAGGTCACAATTCCATACCTATATACCTATATATATATATATATATATATATATATATATATATATATATATATATATATATATATATATATATATATATATATATATATATACATATATAGTCCAGTAGATCCTCCGTGAGCGGTCACAACGTGGTTTATTTCGACGTTTCGGCCTAGAGTCTGGCCTTCATCAGGATATATATATATATATATATATATATATATATATATATATATATATATATATATATATATATATATATATATATATATATATATATATATATATATATATATATATATACATACACGGGGTGGTCAGTGAAACATTTGGCAGCGATAGTGGTCAGTTTCTTTTTTAATGAAAAAACTCGCTAGCAGACACTACCTGCGTCGGCGTTGTGAGGTAAGAGGGAGAGGGGGTGCGTAGGAAAGGAGAGGAGGGAACAGACGCGCAGGCGCTATAAGGGTGGTCCCGCCGATCATCAGATTGAGCCTCGCACTTAGAAAGAAATAGAGAAAGAAATAAGACGAAATAAAGAACGGTATAAAGGGGAGAAAGGAAGAGAGAAAAAAAGAAAGAAAATTAGAAGGAAAAAGGGAATAAAGAAAGAAATAGACAGAAACGAAGAATTGAAGGATGAAAGAAACGGAGGGAAGAGAGAGAGAGAGATAGGAACAATGAAATGAAGAAAGAATGAGAAAAGAAGAATTAAGGAAAGAAAGAACAAAAGAGAGAAAAAAGAAAACGAAAGAGAAAAGAAATAAAGCAAGAAAAAGCGACGGAAATAAAAAAAGAGAAAAAACAAGATAGAAAGAGAAGGAAGAAAAGAGAAAGAAAAAGAACGGAAGGAAGAAAGAATGCCGCACATACCTTGAGTTTCACCTGCCATCATTTTTTCTTGTAAAAGATGGGCTACTTATTTTGCTTCTTATCCTAATTCTGGTGAATAATCACTGCTGCCATCGGCGTTAGCAAGCCATCAATGCTAACAAAGTTCATTCACGATGAAATACAGCGCATAAAGACAATGTGCAGGTTTAAAATAAACGAGAAAACGCGCCGACTCCCAGAAAAGTTCAATCACATGCCAAACAGAAATGTAAACAGTGGTACGGAAAACAATAAATAAAAAAATTGGCCTTGTATCTGCATGGTAATCTGCAAATGTCGTCTAAAGACGATAGTCTTGCGTCTGAGGAGAGTGAGCAAAACGTTTATTTGATGTTCTGCGAAAAAAAAATTCGGTGAATTGTATTCTGGAGGCACTGGTTAGAGTGCCTCGAGCGTGCAGCGGAGGCGAACGAGCGCACCAAGTCACGTCACACGGGAGACATGAGCGCTATCTGGCAGTTATCTTGGAAAACGAAACGCGACGCTCTGAGACGGGCGCGCATGCGCGTCTCTGAGGTGATAAGGTGTAGAACGCAAGGCGACGGGTAGGTGCCACCACTTTGTCGTCTTAGCAAAGCGTTAGAAACACTTCCATTTTCGTGCAAGCGTTGCAGGTCAGCGCCCCGTGATAAACGCTATGGTCCTTAGAATAACTTATCTATGCCTTTTCTAGTTAGAGACGCACATGCAGAATATATACGTCTTGTTATGGTGCATCAGATATGCACGATAATTCTTTTCCAATTGACAATTGGACAAGTATGAACGCTAAATTTTGAGCAACATTTGTGGGCGCTGCGGAGCGGGTAGACCATTTGGGTTATTCGCTCATGCCGTTTAAAATGCCGGGTACCGTTAGGAATGGACAAACAGACAAACGGATAGACAGACAGACAGGCAGACAGACAGACCGACTAGAGTTTGCGTCGAAGGTCCCCAAGAAAGACTATCGTCTTAAAAATAAAAGACTCACACAAAACGCGTGATTACGTCGCTCCCGTCATATCGTTGTGTGTCGTGTATAAGCGCTGTTTTTTATCATCATGAATTCGTACCAACTTGCCCGAATTCGTACTTTAGCGTAGCAAACTACGCACAGCTCGCTTTCTCGACAAAGCCACACTGCTTTACATCAATTTTGCGAGTGTTTCGCGCTTACATGTTTTACGATTACATGCCTGCGCGCACGTACAAAATGTACACACGCATGAAAACGCATAGCCACGTTACGTAGACGTTAATAGAGAGTCTTAGTTTGGCGTCCGCAGCCACTCTTGGGAAGCTGGCGACCATGGGTAATGGCTGACAGGCTACATATGTGTCCGAGATCTGGTGCCCAACTAAATCTGTATAATGGCATCCTGTCCGGGTGTTAAATTGCTTCCTTTTGTGTTTGCCTTCTAGAGATGCCTGTTCTTAATGGTGTTCCCGGAGACGCACGCATTTGTGCGAGCTTACACGCGATTTCATAAACTCGAAAGTGCTTGCGCGGTTCACAGATTACGCTCAGTAACGTATAGTGCCGACACTTTCATTGTCACATATATCACGCATAAAATGCGGCCCCGAAACGGGCTTTTTAATGCTCGGGCCGCTGAATTTCCGGGCGGTCGCATTTTTCGCGCACGCTGTTTGACTAAGAGAGTCTGGAAGCGCTCGGAAAAAGACCCGCATCCACGAAAAATTTAAAACAGTCTTTATCTGGAAATATACCTAAACGCTTTCATAAGCTATACGCGAGGTATTGTAGCTACGTTTTCAGCCATTTATGCAAGCGTTAACAGAAACTTTAAAGCAACTTTCAGCTGTGTTAAGCTTTCTGCCTTTTTCTGTAGTTCATGCTTTTTCTTTTTTATTATTTAAATTACTAAGCGCCGATATATTGTGCTCATATCTCGTTCCTCCACAATTCGCGGAAAATGAGAGTAATATAAGTATGCGCCTTGTAGACAAAGTAGCCGCATAAGCACACAGTGAAGAGTGCGAGCTTTGCAATTTTTAATAGCAGCTGCCGTCTGAGTAGCGGTGCAGTGAAAGGCTCGATATTATTTTAACGTGTGCACAGAAAATGACTTTGTAAGCGTGCCGCCAATATCAGCGTTATAACGAAAGGACACTCTTTTGATTTGTGGAGTTTAACGTCCCAAAAGGACACTCTTTTATTTTTCAGGGACATTATACTAGAGTAACGTAATGAAGCCGACTGTTTGTTTTTGGGCAGGCACATAAAATCGAAGAGTGCACATACGCACACACACACAAAAAAATCTAAACATCTTTGGCTAAAGAAAGGGGGGGGGGGAGGACAGATTCTCATTTTTTTCGGACATGACATCAAACGGTGCGTTTCGTACGCGTCATATCTTTGGTGTAGTGTGTTTGTCATGTGTGTGCGTGTGTCGTGTGTGTATGTGTGTGCGTGTGTGTGTGTGTGTGTGTCTTGTGTACGTGTGTGTGAGTGCGTGTTTGTATCAACATTTCAAATAATCGCTGAGGAAGAAGATGAAGAGAGAAAGAAAAACCAGTATTTTTTGGCTCAATCCCGCAGAGTGGGAGAAGGAGGAGGATGCAACTTTATTTGAAAAAAAAAATCAAAGTATATGTGGTTGGGCCCCTAGACATCCGCGAGCCCCCTGGCCGACATCTCTAGGCAGGCCCGGTGCACCAACCACAACTGGTCGTCCGAACCAGTGACCCGAAGAGCGGGTGTGCACCAAAGTTAATTGACGAACAAGAACAAAGGCAATTCCCACTCTTTGAAAAACACACCGCATATACCTATTTCATCTTGGCGAATCAGGTGCTTTGACTCACCACCTTTTATGTACAGCACGATTTGAAGAACTCTCGCTTCTCAACCGCACTTTGTTATACGTCACGTGTTTCCTCAGCAACGCTGGAGCGCTTGTTGTCTCTGTGTGATTTTATTTACGTTTCATACTATTAGCTCCATTTTATGTTTATTATTACACATATACTAATATGTGTAATATAGTTATAACCGCCGTCGCAGTAAAATAAATAAATACCATGAAAAAAAACAAAAATACACCGAATACGCCCACGCAAGCAAGCGGCTCTCTGGGGGCGACGTGCCTTCACTCTGCGCAAAGTCATCTCCCCAGGTCAAGTATGCAGCTGCGTTTCTTTTGTGTTTTTTTTTCGAAGTTCCAGTCCTTTTTTGACCGAGGAAACGAGCAGGTGCGCTTCGCGAGCCATTCAGCCACGGTGACTGCTCGATTGCGCCCGGAAACGTAACAGTCGGGGCCTGACCCGTTTGGGCCGTTGTCCGCGAAATGAACCGTCGCGAGTTGGCTGGCCAGCCTTCCAGAAACAAAGCAAAAAAACCGAGGCGAATATTGCTCTCTGTTCTCCGAAGCAGTCCTATTTGTTTAGGCCCGTCGCAGGTTCTAGTGTTTGCGCATTGTGCAAGATCCGACGGACTATGTACCCGGGCCCGTACAACGGAAACGCTTTTCCTTCTCACTTTGCTTATCTGAACTCCTCCTAGACAAAAGTGTACAATGAGGACCGACGTACTTTGGAGACAGCTTTACTTATTGGGGCATTTCATTTACCACCCATGGCTCTAAATTGGCTAGCCAATTTTTAGCTGGAACGTACGTTGTAAATACGAGGAATTCGCAATACACTGGAGCTCGCATCGACAGCGAACTATCTTGAGCGAAGGAACGCCCACTTAGTGGTGCCTCCTAGCTAATTTCTGAGAAGAATCAGTACTTCAAGTGCGTCTACACTGTCTACACGGTCAAGTTTCTAGTGTCGTAGTTGGTGATAATGAAGCCGATAGCGGTAAAAGATGGAACCCTCTTTCTCAATACCTAAGCACAGACATGTGCCACAAGTCTCCCAACATTGTAAACGCACAATCGAAACTTAACAAAAGGATAAAAAAAAACGCTCTAGTTACTGAATGACTGCGACAAAAATGTGCGCGGGAAAGATAAAGGGCAAACTTGTAAACGGACACGCTGATTGAATTTATACTTAACTGAAAAAATGTGTTTCTTACGATAGCGGCTGGCCCCTACCATTTGATATTAACCCATAGTATTCACGATCAACGCACAATTGGCCAAATTCAGCAAAGTAGTCGACCCTAGCGATGCTATAACCTCAAGTATAGATGGTTTAAACTAGCTAGTACTAAGCCAGCATTAATCAGTGATATCCGCCACTACCATAGCGTCATAGATTTAGGAGACTCTGGCTGTAACTACGGCAACGGCGGCACTATACGACCATGCAACGAAGAAGACTGTAATAAAACAGCATACTGCAGAAGAGAAAACGGACGTGGCACGATTGTAGAAGCGGGTTTTAACCGCCGTCGCAATAAAATGAGACAAGGTGGCATGAGGTTCTGCGCAGCTGTGACGGATGCAATCCATTAAGGTCACAAAAAATAAAATAGAAGCGTTGAAGGTAATTAAATAAACCCAATAATGAAAATAGCAATAGCGAGAACTGAGAGCACACACACAAAAACTGAGACCGAGAACATTCTACAGCGCGCATCATTTTGACATTTCTAAGAAACATAAACGTACGAATAAAACTGCGTGATAAATATGTACGGGCGAAGAAAAAGAAAGTTGGAATAATACATAAGGAGGAATATACACTCGAACTTGCAGTAAGGATTTTTTAAAAGTTCATTGTGGAAAACTGGACAAGAAACAAATAAAACCAAGAAACGAAAGTATTTGCCTAGAACGTAGAACCAGTGCAAGGCAACAAAATGACAAGGGTGTGAAGTTGGGCTTGTTAATAATAATATATGGGGTTGAACATCACCAAACCACGATATGATTAGGAGAGACGTCGTAGTGGAGGGATTTGAAAATTTCGAGCACGTGGGGTTCTTCGACGTGCACCTAAATATAAGCACAAGGGCCTCGAAACAATTTCGCCTCCATCGGAAATGCAGCCGCAGCAGCCGGAGTTCGATCCCGTAGCCTTCGGGTTAGAAGTCGAGTGCCACAACCACTCGACCATCGCGGCGGGGGGAGTTAGGCTTGTTGGTGATGCGTAATGGCTCATGAAGCGCGAAAATTTGAAACAGGACAAGAGAGGGGCTAAAGAGGAAAGCTATAAGGGTGATTATACGTCAATACTCAATACTTATATTGACTTTAAAAATAATATATAAACCTGATAACATTATTGCCACCACTAGGCAGGCCTATAGCTTGGCCTCAATATACATTTGGCCGTATGTTTTGTGAATGTGATTATGCCATATATGGCTGGGCATATATATGGTGCGAGTGGCTATTTAAAATACTCTCTCAGCTGCAGCTAAACACAAGTGTTGCACTTCTGAGCTCAAGAACGTTAGTTCCGATGCGAACCAGGGCTGCTGCATTTTGATGGGGTCAAAATTGAAGTACACCCGTGTGCTTAGATTTAAGTTTGCCTTAAAAAATTCCCAGGGAATCAATGGTAATAGGGAACCTCCCTGTGTGACGTGTCTCATACTTACATGGAAGTTTGGACACGTACAAGCCAAGATATATTTATAATTGACTATTAGGGTTTTTTTTCATTTATTTATAAGCAGGTGTATTTACAGGTTATTCAGGATACCCACATAGATAGAGATGACGATAGAAATATCAGATTTCATGATAAAACAATAATTCATTAACGAAAAAAAAAAGATTGATGATTGACATGTGGGATTTAACGTCTCAATACTACCATATGATTATGAGAGACGCCATAGTGGAGGGCTCCAGAAATTTTGACCGCCTGGGGGCTTTAACGTGCACCCAAATCACATGGGCCTTCTAGCCTCCATAAAAAAATGCCAGCATATCCACGGAGTTAATGATGGAGAGTGGGCCGAAGCATCCGTCCGTCCATTCGTTCTTGCTTCCGTCCGTCCATGCGTCCGCCTGTGTGACCGTCCGTGCGTCCATTCACCCGTCCGCACGTCCATCTGTACGTCCGTCCCTGCTTTCGTCCATGCGTGCGCCCCTGCGTCCGTCCATGCGTCCATCCGTCGGTGCAGCCATCCGTGAGTCCGTCCATGCATCTGTCTGTGTGTCCGTTCGTCCATTTATTCAACACTCCAAGTACCACCATCTCGCATCTTTTCATCATATATTACGCATATGCACCGCCATCCAGTGGACATTCCAAGGACTAAACGAGAGGTGGCACATGCACACTTTCTTACGGCTTGCGCTTCGTGTCTACTTCCCACCTTTAACCACCTCGAGTTCATTCATGGTATATACTAGTTAATTGTATTCATGGCACTGCGACTCAACGCTCGCTAAATCTTTCTAAAAATAAGGAGGTTACACCCAGCGAGTATAACGTAGCAACCCTTTCTTGTCAGATAGTGCTCAATGTACATGCCAATAGCTGCTAAGGGGGAATGAGAGACAGGAGAATTCGGCTTTTAGTTAACGCGCACGCTGAAAATTTTTTTATTGTTCAACAATGCACAGAAGAAATCTCTCACCGGCACTACCTTGGAGGTAAAAATGTAAGACTGGTTACGCACTGTGACTGCTACTACGACTACGAGGAACGAACGGGTGCCGCTATAAGGAGCTTCACCCCTAAAAAATAATGACCCCTATGTAAGAAAACTTTCTTGATTCGGGAAAATAGCTTGCCTCTATTCTGCACGATACCGTTCGAGAGAAGTGCGTTATGTAGTTTAGGGGGCTTACAGCAAGTGACAAAGCAAGACAACGACGCTCCGAGTGCCTTTCGCGTGCAGTATCGAGTATTCTTTTGAACTGACAAATTCTTTTGCACTTCTTTTTTTTTCGTAGGAGCAATACACAAAACAAAAAAACTGCGAAAAAGAATGCAGTCTAAGTTCGAGCAGAATGGCGAAGAAAACTGTTGTTCCAAGGTCTCAGGATTGCGTTGCACCTAGCGGTCGAACGACAACCTGTACATCCAGCGAATTCCTCGATTCACTATTGAAGTAAACAAATAAAGAAAAAAAATGCTCTCAACACTACAGCACAAAACACTGAGCCCCCCGAACAAATGCTGCTCGGGACACAATACATGCATTTGGTGTGCGGAGCATTTCTTCGTGGTCTCTTGCTCAATCTGCGCAACTCCGGAAAAGAATGCTGGAGGCGCGGCCCCGGGTATGAAGCGAAGCTGTGCGACGTCGTTTTTTGGGCTCAGTTCTATAAACCCAGTATTAGTCAGTACAGGCATACTGTATCTCGGAAAACTGAGAAACAGTGATCTGTAGAGCTTTAGCATTGAGTCAAGCGACATGCCACACGTTTTTCACACAGGAACGTGAACACCTGGAAGATTGCTGCTGTGAGATGCTGTTTCCTGTAAGACACATGTGGACTCCAACGAAGGTCTCTTTCTATGATTACACCCAGAAATTTGTGGGTTCGGGCATAAGAAATGGTCCACCCTTCAATAGAAATGGCATAGTGTGTCATTTGTTAACGTGTAAATGTTACGAATGTGCATTTTCCCGGAATATATTGAGGCCTTGCTTGCTGAGGTAGCTCGCTGTCAGACTTGCAGCTTTTTGAAGCCTCGCTCGCATCTGAAGGCGTGTGAAGGCTCATGTCCAGACACACATGTCATCTGCGTATATGGATATGGTAATTGTATTTGGCAAGCACTCGATCAGTTCAATGAAAGCGAGGTTGAGTAGGAGCAGAAGGGTAATGGGTAACACATAAAGGTAGGTAGGATAAACAGGACTGACGAAAATCTTCCTCCACGGCATTTGTTCAAGGTTCACACACACGCAGACACATTCCCTTCCTAATTTATGTTAGATTGGTTTGAGGACGTTATACTTCCTGAGGATACGGGCTACCCCCTATTTATTTTTAGTTATTTTCATATATAGGGGCAAAAGAGCACACACACGCTCTCTCTCCCTCTCTCAAAAACACACAAACAAACTATGTAGCGAAACATTTTCGTGAAATGTGCGAGACCTGAAGGAAAAATAGCACATGCTTTTTCTTAAGCGCTAGTAATTCATCACCATCAGCTATATAACGCCAAACTGCAGAGAAAAGGCCTATTTCATGTTTCTCCAATTAACCCGGTCCATCGGTTGCTGTGCCCAGACATTATAAAAGTACCATAATACAAGTGTTACAACTTGGTACAAATTTTCGATTGAAATGCGTTAATGCACACTTCCGAGCTCAATTTTCACACGCGTCACGTAGTAACCATTTTACGAAGAATCAGTGTGTCGTATAGCACATTGTGCACAGCAGCGCTATGTGCGAATAACGGTAATATGCCAGCTTATAGAAAAACACAGATGACGTGCTACAAGGTCAAGTGTTACTTCACTCACTCACTCACTTAAATTATTGAAGGGCATGACTGATAAATCAGCAGATAGGCTAAAAAGTTTCCCACTGATATGTCAGACTAATGAAACGTGTTAGAACTTAAATTAACAAAGGAAATCGCGAGTACTGCATATAACTACTTAGGTAAATCTCGCAAGAAGACAAGAGAGCTTGTTAGTTAAATCATGACTGGTTGTTGTAAAAGGTGATATGAGAAATTAAGTGTCAGAGAAGCGATTATGGACAGAAATAACTAAATTTACATCAACCACTTCACCAACACTCAAACAACCAAAAAATATCTGAAATGACCAACATTATTTTCAAAGGTACATGTGTGTGCTCGGAAAAGATGCGAAAATTGCAGTAACGTTCTCCGTATTCATTAACACCACAAGAATTGGAAGTGAATGTCCGAGCAATATTTAGTCACACGATAATCTCGGATCTGATTGATTGAGTGATTGATTGATTGATTGATTGATATGTGGGGTTTAACGTCCCAAGACGCCGTAGTGGAGGGCTCCGGAAGTTTCGACCCCCTGGGGTTCTTTAACGTGCAATCTCGGATCTGAACAATTTCTCACATTTGTACTAACATTAGCGCTAAAATTCGAGATAAACTTATTCAACGCACAGCATTTTCCCGCCGAAATTATGTCCCCGAAAGCAACTGAGCATGCAGTCCCAATCAAGATCGCAACGCAACTGCTTCCCTTTTTCATGTTTTCGTAATATTTAGTTCTGCGTTAAAGCAGTGATAGCGCAAAACCAAGCACATCTAGAAACGTGCATCGGAACTATCGTTGTTACCGTGCATTCAAAAAGGGGCATGTAGCGATGGAAGCAATAAATATAATGACGCTGATAGAAAAAAAAGGAGCGCTCAGTAGAGCCCAAAAGAAAACAACAACAAAAAGGAATAGTGGGAAAGAAAATACGCAGGGATTGCAAAATCCTGCTCTCGCCTGATAACATAGTGAGACAACAGTGGCACACACGAATGAGATAGCGCGAGAAAGTCCCGCAAGACATGTCACGCCGCACGGTCACGAGCTCCGTCACGCTGGCCTGAACCTCAAGCCAAGCCACATCCGGAAAGCTGGTACTAAATGATATACGTGTAAATAAAGTGACAACAAAAGAGAGGACCAAGACCGGCACCGCGGCGTAGAGGCAGAAAGACTTCGAAGCCAAGCCCGGTGTCCCGACCGCAAACACACCGTCGAAAATTAATGGCCCGGTTTCCCGACAAGTGGCAGGGCGGGAGAGGAACAAGGCGAGCCCCGAAAACTCGTCGCGAGCTGATTGGATCAGATGTGCGTTGTGCGTCGGGGCCAAGCGAGATGCTCGGCCCTTTCAGACTTTTTTTTTTTTTGTCCCCTCCGATCTCCCTTCCTTTCTGTCTTCCTTGCCAACGCACTAGATTTCTTTCTACTTAGGTCTTTTTTTTTTCATTCTTCGTCGCGCTCTATAGGGCGACCTTTTTGATGTGCAAATGCGAGCGATGCACGCTTTTGTAAGGCCACGGCGCAGCGAGCTAAACTAAATTGTTTATGCAGATTAAGGATGCACGGTTGCAGGTGCGACAGCTGTGTTATTGATTTTGGGTGAATGAAGAAAAGAGATACATCCTGTGTGTTGTACAGAAAAACGTGGAAAGGTGCTAGGAAGATGATTGAACGGAGGATAAACTCTTTTTGATTGAACAAGAAACGTAACGCAAAATTTTTCACGTTGGAACAACACCCAGACTTGCAACGCAATGTTCTTACAGAGATAGTGTAAATGAGGCGAAGTTAGTGTGACTTGGCCACGTGGCAGTGGTTGCAGATATAAAATATAGGTCACAAACGGTATCCCCGCCGCAGTGGTCTAGTGGCTAAGGTACTCGGCTACTGACCCGCAGGTCACGGGATCGAATCAAGGTTGCGGCGGCTGCATTTTCGATGGAGGCGAAAATGTTGTAGGCCCGTGTGCTTAGATTTGGGTGCACGTTAAAGAACCCCAAGTGGTCAAAATTTCTGGAGCCCTCTACTACGGCGCCTCTCGTAACCATAAGGTGGTTTTAGGATGTTAAACCCCACGTATCAATCAATCAATCAAGGTCACAAACGGGATGTCATCGTGTGTTATGCAATACAGTTCCATGTGTCAGGAAGGCGGATGCCATGTGTGATGGTTGTCCATAGAGGAGTTTCAACTAGAGGAGCATGCATACATAAAGTATATGCCTACGTAAACACCATCAGCAAGATTTACGTACAGATGTTCATGTAGCATACTTGGTCTTCCTGAGACGGCTTTGTGCTCTCCCATAGCAGAGTGCATTAGGCCCGTGTGCTCAGATTTGGGTGCACGTTAAAGAACCCCAGGTCGTAGAAATTTCAGGAGCCCTCCATTACAGCGTCTCTCATAATCATATGGTGGTTTTGGGACGTTAAAATCCACAAATCATAGCGGAGGTTCCACATACTTCTAATCGTCGCAGTATGCGTGTCGAAAATGTCCCGACACTAAGGAGCAAAAGAGAGAAAGCTATTTCTCGCATATTAATAAAAAGCGATTCCAAAATACCAAAAGCACCACTCTTACCGTGAAATGACAATTTTTAGGTAAAAAAATTTGCGAGGAAAGCAAATGCGGGTGGAGACACCACTATAAAATTTTTTCACCAAACACCGTGATGTTGAAGGCGTCTACTTGGTTCCCTCTTGAGTTCTAATCCATTAAAATTAGGTACATTGTCATCTGTGGATACCACAAACCTATAGCATACGAAGTTTTAGAAATTTTCATCAAGAAATGTCGCGCAAATACAAAAAAAATGAAATTTGAAATTTCTGACGTCACGTGCGGTAACTTCGGTGTGAAAATTAGAAATGAAACTTCAACCTTCATTTTCTCCGCTAATAATGAACTTATGATAGTGAAACATGGCATGAGAGTTAGGCTGTTTCAGTTTTTTTTAAATCTAAACCAATTCATTGTTTCTCTTTAGTGTCCATTTAACAGGCGTAATATTGCGCAGCAGAAGCGTAGAACCGCAACAAGCAACACGCAATCTGACGTAAGGAACAGGTAATTGGAAGATTACAAAAGGCCAGACATAACTCATCATCATCAGCAACAGCCACAGCATCAAGACAATGTGCAGCAGTGCGTAGCAGGTACGCACGTTTGCTTGCGGACGCGTAGCGGACATTTCGTTAAAATTTAAGATAAAAAAGAGTTGGTCACTTTTTTTTTCTGAGTACTTAGTTTCCACGGATACGACTCTCTTTAAAGAGGCAGAAGGTTCAGGGTAACGTCTGCTTGAAACCTTGTTTCGGCAGCTTGATGTATTAATAAAGGCTGCAACTGCATTGAAAAAGAAATGTCTGCCAGCCGAAACGTCTGCTCCAGAGGATAAATCCTTGTCTCAAGGATTTATTTAATTTTTCTTCAAAGAGACACGGCACTCTATTCAGGGTCCCACGACTCTCGGAAGAGAGTGTGATGATTTCCAAAGGTAGTCCGCACGCCTCTTTAAAGAAAGCCATTAGCGTGGCAAGTCAGAGCGCACAAAGGAGACTTTTTTTCTTTTATTAAGACTACTCCCCAAAACGATGATCAATGAATTATGGCATAGCGTACAACTTCCACGTTCCAGTTGTCTTACGTGAATGAATAAGTGCCTGTTTTATGCATTTCGGCCTGTTTCTACTATACGACTGGAGCGGGAAACAAGAATAGCCCTTCATCTTCTTTACATATCGTCATAACTTGTACACATTCGTCATCTCTATATATCATCATCAATGCGATGTAGCTCGATCACGGCTGAATAAAGCAGTTCCTCACAAGTGGTGGAGGCGCGACACAATGTGCATAATTTCTTCCAATGCTTGAACGACGAATCCATTCATTCCTCGTTAGGAGGTCGTTTCATCATTTTGTTTCTTCTTCTCAGTCATTGGTGCTCCTCGACCTCAGCGGTGCTCCAGAATGTCTATGTCATTCCCGCGTGACCCCAGAAGGAAGCCGTCCTCTGGAGGGGGCGTACTAATGGCACAGCTAGCCTTATCTTGACCGAGTGCCGGTGCTTTGGCGGGTGGTGGTAATCTAGATGCTCCGTGCGCCGTCGTAGAGAACACAGAAGTGTTCACGAAAGCTTACTCGGTGTTCCCATTCGACGCCACTCTCCGACCAAGATGCCGGCAATTACCGGACGCATTGAAGGGCTGGAATCCATTCTACTCTATCGTCTTCCTCCCATCATTGCGCCCCGATCCGGTCAAAATAGTTCTCTAGCGTCTTGCGGAGTTCCATGCTCTTCAGCACTTCTTTTATTTCTTTTGCTCACTGTTTACGAATGTGTTGTCTACGCCATGTTTTCACGGTGTGTGTGTGTGTGTGTGTGTGTGTGTGTGTGTGTGTGTGTGTGTGTGTGTGTGTTTGTGTGGGTGTGGGTGTGTGCGCGTGCGTGCGTGCGTACGTTTGGGCATTGTTTGTTTCTTAATGTGCCTGCGTGTATTCTTGTTGTTTTGTTCTGACCTGTTTTAGGTGGCTTGCTGCGGAAAGATTGAGGTTCATACAACCTCGAATACATAATTCAATAAGTTATGCAGCGAAATAGAAAAAGAGGCTACCCAAAAAATTAAATACTTAAAAAAGACATAGCAAACTCACACAATATATATATATATTATATATATATATATATATATATATATATATATATATATATATATATATATATATATATATATATATATATATATATATATATATATATATATATATGAAAGTAGATGCGCTTTCACATAACAACTGTTTATTGTGCCGACGTTTCGACAGGAACCCCGTCTTTTTCAAGGCCTTGAAAAAGACGGGGTTCCTGTCGAAACGTCAGCACAATAAACAGTTGTTATGTGAAAGCGCATCTACTTTCATATTTATAACCTTGCGGCAACCGAAGTTGATTGATTGATTGATTTGTGGGGTTTAACGTCCCAAAACCACCATATGATTATGAGAGACGCCGTAGTGGAGGGCTCCGGAAATTTCGACCACCTGGGGTTCTTTAACGCGCGCCCAAATCTGAGCCCACGGGCCTACAACATTTCCGCCTCCATCGGAAATGCAGCCGCCGCAGCCGGGCATATATATATATATATATATATATATATATATATATATATATATATATATATATATATATATATATATATATATATGTATATATATATATATATATATATATATATATATATATATATATATATATATATATATATATATATATATATATATATATATATATAGGCAGGCATGGTGAGTGAGTGGCCGTAGCGTTGCATATAGTCCAGTAGATCCTCCGTGAACTTGATGAAGGCCAGACTCTAGGCCGAAACGTCGAAAGAAACCACGTTGTGACCACTCACGGAGGATCTACTGGTATATATATATATATATATATATATATATATATATATATATATATATATATATATATATATATATATATATATATATATATATATATATATATCGTGCCTATGGGCAATCATCGTTCAACGTGATTGAGAGCTGAGCTAGTTGGTGACCGATCATTTTGCCGTGAGGTTATGTAGCGCACTTTTACATCAAAAGCTGTTATGAAATCAAAACTCGGGTCACGCATGGTGCCATAGTTGTTGCCGTCACCGCTGCCGCCACCGGTGTCCGTAACCACTATCGCATAATTAGAAGGAAAAACCTAGTATCAAGAACACTTTGGTGCTCTAACCCGAGTACGCTGCATGCCGGCCTAGTATTCTACCACTGAGCCTTGAGACTCTTGCTTAAGACAGTGGAACAAGTCCCACTGCTTGGAATTTGTTCGCAAACTTGTCTTACACCGGTCTGACATCGGGAAAGGAATCGCGTCAATATGAGTAGTGAAGCGTTTTGAAACGGCGAAAAAACAAGCAGTCATGGCACAATGCGAATAGCGTAACGAGTGGGTCGTCCAATAGTCCGACCCATTACAAAAGCTTGTTCTTGATCACCCATTAACTGTGGCGCACACCCACTTCAGGTGTAATCCTCACCATTGTCAGCCAATGCATGAACAATTGGCACAAAATGTTTTGCAAGTGTTTAGTGGATACCCTACTTCTCAGAAGAATGATGAAAGATACCATAGTGAATGCTGGCCTACTACCCATAAAGTATTATTATTAATGCCGTAGTGGGTATTCAGCAAGTGTGCTTGCAGCAGTTACCCAAAGAGCGTTTATAAAAGGCTCTGAAAGGTCGCTCTTCTATATCTTTGCTGTTACTGCGCCGCACCTTCCGCGCAGGCCTGGCATTTTTTATTTGACATGAACTGGTATAAAAAGGACACGAACTCGCTACTACATGTAGCGAGCGTCATGATTTCATTTTCATACGCGGCGCCACCCCCCCCCCCCCCAAAAAAAAAAAAACTGCAATGAAAGACCAACTAGCCTGCATAGATACCCTTGTTTAGTATATTACCCTAAGCGATGCAGTGCATGAAATGAGAAAAGGGCGATTCTGAAGACTAATATGGTTGCTTCCAGGCTTCGTATAAGTGAGGAAGGTTCTAGGCTGCTTCTAGGTAATTGCTAAGCTTTATTTAAAAAGTGATGGTTGTTGTTACCTTCATTCCTAGCTCAGAGCGGCCGAGTTCAACCTCAAAAAGTGACAAACACGGCACACTGGTCTGAACCCTAGCGACAGAAACTTGCGCCGAAACCAATCTTTTGCACCTATATCTGCGAGCACATTCTCACTGGCGTAATACTTCTAACGCTTCGGGGTTTTCTCGCATACGCCATTGCCTTTCTCTAGTATTCTATCGTTGTACGTACCCGCCACCAACGCTGCGGAGCCGTTTGTTGTCGAGTTAACAGGTGCATTCTTCACTTTTACTTAACCGGTGGTGAGTAGCGAGATTTTCCAAATTTTGTGGGGCACATACCCGTTTATGGTATAATGCGCGGGTGGCTATAAAAGACTGGACACGTTTGTTAAGACATGTCAGATTTATAACCGACTCAATATGATTGGTCATTGCATATTTGACCATATTCATTGTCACAATGACGTGGTGACGCCTTCATAGACTACTTTCTCATCCTTTCAAAACTCCATTTACTCTTTGCCACTGCACGGTGGCGATGCGGATATATCCTCGGAATAGCCGTAGAGTTCCCTTAAATTAACAAGAGGGGACTCTGGCACTGTGACTGTTCAGCGAACATGGCGATGATGGGAATTACACGTATTTACCGAGGCTGTGTTCAAATTCTTAGACAGCACGTAGACAGTCTACGTAGACTGCTTAGAATACAGCACCAAGCCCATGCTGTTCGAGAATTGGAACACGTCTGGATGGTTTTTACGTGATGAGGCGCCATCTCGCGTCGAGAAGGAAAAGCTAAAATAAACAAACGTAACAGTTGTATTTTGTGCCTTATTTTCTATTGAAATCTTTAAAAAATTAAATGTTACTGACATTGAGCGTCTAGAGAAGCGTCTGCTTGTGTGCAGACGACCATTTCGGCGAGATTCGATCTATATGAGCGATTAACTGAGCCGCCATCTTGTTTAGACAGTTAAGTAGCTTGCATCGTATTTGTTTGCAATGCGGTTTTCTCGAAGCTGTCAACTTTGCCGGCTACGTGAGAATTGGAATGAAACTTAAGATGGCCGCCATCCATTTAGCTGTCTATTTAGCCAACTACGGTGAGTATTGAAACACACCCCGAGTCTCCGTACTTGCGCAAGGGCGGCGAATCGCACTTGAGGCTTCGTTTGTTGCCGTGTTTCGGTTTCGTATTCAAGGAAAGAACGAATCCGTTTGGAATTTATGACCCTTTCAATTTGTAAGCCTAAAGACTGAGGTGGTGAAGCGCAACCGCTGAACCTTTGCTGATTTTTGTTTTGTTTCATGATAAAACAGCTCCAACCCACGAACGCACACGTAGCTAGAAGTACGAAGATTAGACAAATCCGTGTACTACCCATCATTCATATGCTCGCTGGAGCACCATGCGTTGCACCTCCCGAAGACACTAGCGCCAGAGTTCCCTCTAGTGGGTATAAAGGAAATTCTATGGGGCTAGCCTCTCAAATGTCTTCCCGTCTCTCTTTTTTTTTTCTATTTATCCTTTAGGTATCGGGGCACCGGCAGAGAACAAGAAAACACAGTCTAACGCTTTTCGACTCCTTGACCAAGTGTTAGACGCAGCAAAACTGAAAAACGAAAGAGGTGCTCCTAATTATCGGGACAAAGGAACGTCCAAAGAAAAGGAAAAGTTTAATCGAGAACACGGAACGTAAGATAAACGTGGAGTGACGTGGCGTTTCGCGAGCGCAGACTTCAGCGGCGAGCCTCATTCACGCGGTTTTCTGATAACACTGTACCGCGCCAATGAGAGTCGGCCTTTTTTTTTTTTTTTTTTGCGCGCGCCTCCGAGATGAAACTCTTCGCGCCTTTCTCGCTTCTCCTGGCTAATAAGGGGAGAAGATAGAAAAATGAACAAACAAACGAAAAAACAACAACAAGGACACAAAAAGCGGGCCCATTCAAGCGGTAAGGGTAGATATTACGCATGCGCGAGGTGTGCCGCCGATCGAAACACCGTCCCGTAGCTACCGCAGCGCCACGCCGAGCGAAGTGAAACTTGGGCCAGCGCGCGGGGCCCGGTACGTACATTACTTGCGCGTCGTCTGCAACTCCGAGCGGCTCCGAAGGTGCGACTGGGGCGACAAGTCACTAGCCAGGTGAGTGCTACGGGCCGAGGATTCCAAGCGCGCGCGCGCTTCTAGTGAACAAGCCAAAGAAATGAAGGAAGAAAGGAAAGCTCACTTTGCGCACGTCATTTCCCGTGTCATATGCAGTCGAGCGACCTTCTCGATGCGAGAAGTAGATTACTGAAACCGTTTCTAGGAGTTATCCGCGTAATATTTTTTATATAGCTTACAAGAACGAGCAGCACGGAACAATCTAAACACGAACGACTCCACGCAAATTGATATGAAGTTGTATGTTTCGTTTGTTGCGTTTTTCTTGCTTTTTTATTCATGTGTGCGTTCATCTTGTTGTTCATGTTGTTGGAATGATACATTTTACATTGTATACTTTGTGTTCCAGCTAATTAGCGAATATATCTCGCTTTAATTATTTTAAATGCTTGATAAGTATTCAATTTATTTGATGACTTTCGGAATGTACCACTGTAGTCCAACAAATTTATAGCACTGCTTATTGTTTCTTTACTAACTTTTTCCTTTTTTTATTGATAAATTTTTCAGCAGTATGTGATACTCGTAATTTTACTAACGGAGCTGCTTCTGTCTTACAACACGTATTCATGTGCAAGGCGCTGCATAGATGCATATATGTAACAAAATCAAAATGAACCGAAACGCGATCTTTCATTAGTGTTGCCACTAGTACATGTGATATACGCATTAATTACGCATACAAGCTCTTTGTGAGGCCTTAACTATACTTAGCAAATACGTTAATGACAAGGCGGGACGATAATCTATAGAGTTAACTATCGCGAAATCAGTTATTCGCAGTTTATTGTTGGCTTTTGATTCGTACATGATTACATGTTTGAAATGTGCGATATGGAGATAAATGCGATCGTTCATTTTAACGTGAGCCCAAATGACAAGTTCTGTATACAGTCAATTTTTGAAAGAAACACTTATAAATATAAAATAATGATCATAACGGCTCCTTTAGTTCCGTCAACAATGGAGAAGAATGCTGTTAAAAGTCATTCGATAAAAACACTTGACAGAGGCCCGCGGCCACCTGTACATTGCAGGCAGCGATAACACTGATATTAGGAAAAATTTAAATTAAAAAAAAAACACATGCGAATACATATTCAGACTATGTGATATGAAAGAATTGATGCAATTTCATACACAAAGAGTCTTATAAGTAAGAAATAATGAAAAAAAAAACAGCTATTACTATTGTTCATTATGAGAGCGTGTATTCATGAAACGTTTGCGCAGTGCTTTTGTATATGTTAATAGTAATGCAATGTGTAATTTATAAAATGAATTTAAAGGTATTTGTAGTGTGTACGTATGATGTTCCTTGCATGAAGTGGTTTGTCCGTGCTGTGACATTCCTCCACTGTACCGTGTAATGATGGCCGTATGAACGTGTGTCTTTAGCAGGAATAGATCTAATGAAAAACCAAGCTTTCTTTATCCCCTCCTTTGAACGCTAGACTTACTTAAGATTATGAATATAATGACAAAATATTTTATACAAACAATAAACCAATGTAGCCGAAATACTTCGGTCTCGGTGCAGAAGACTGAGGCGCAAAAAAACATAACGTGAAGCAGGAAGAGCAGGAGAGAAGACAGAACAGCGCCAACTACCAACTGTTTAATGACCGTCTAGGAAACGCACTGGCAAGTAGACAAAACCGCGCATGCGTGCACAACCAAGTGCACCAAGTATGCACCAACTAGCCCAAAAACAAGTCCTTTTGGAATACTTCGGTCTCGTTGAATGAAAAAATAAAGAATGATTGCATTTGTTAGACTGGCACCTATACAGATGAAAGTGCCCGCGTGCGCTAGTAGCATAATCACTTAGCTTTTCGTTGCTGTATGTGAATTGTATATCTTGATAAGTAGTTATAAAAAGAGTATTCCTATGATTTATGTGAAGCAGTATGAACAAGCCATACAACAGTGTGAAATCCCCTATGCACAATAACGTGTGAGTTGTTGTTTCGCGTACGTCCCAATAATGGGAACAATAATTATTAGATTTTAGGGTCCCAAAACCACGGTATGATCATAGAGAAACATACATGGTATGATTATGAGGAACGCCGTAGTGGAAGGCTCCGGAAACTTCGACCACCTGGAGTTCCTAAGCACACACCTGAATCTTAGTATACGGGCATCAAGCATTCTCGCTTCCATCAAACGTGAAGCCGACGCGGCCGGAATTCGATACCGCGACCATCAGTTCATCTGCCGAGCACCGTGCACGTCCTAGTCAAGGTGTTATATGTAAGATGGCGCTTAAACGTCGTGATGACTAGCGAAAGCATAGCTTTCTAGCCTCTGAAAGCCGTCGCACTTGGCCTGTACTAAGCGAGAAAGAAATCGTGGTGGGCCTTCAAGAACTCTCTTTTCAAATATAAAATGCATGCAACTCAAACACTGCGACTGCCACCGTGAAAAAATATAAACAAAGTATTGAGGTAAAATAGAGACGTTCACCAGTCGTGTTTCTGTTCACCTACTTTGAAAACCACTCTTCAATCGTAATTGACTTGAGGACCTTTAATTTAAATTCTCTTTCGCGCGAACGCAGCTGCGGTGACAGCCAACATTCTTTTCACGACGCCGGCACCTGTGTTCTGGAGTTACGCAAGTTCATTTTCATGTCTATTATTTGCTGTACTTCTTGCATTTCAATTACCTTAGCTCCGTTCTATAGCCCTCTACGCTTCTCTTGCAACTAGGGCACGTTCTTCTGACTGCGATTTTTTTTTTGAAAAAATGGTTTTTAGTTCACTTCCAGAGGCTTAGAGCGCTCATGCGAATATGTTTCACGCCTTTTTTTTTTTTTTTTCCTCCGGTGCACGCTGTTCTTGTGGTGTCTCGGTCATCTCGAGAGAATCCTTTTCTGAGAAATCTCGGAGAAGTGCTCGTCGCACTGAAAACGAAGCTGCTAGCTTAGTGGACCAGAATGAATAATGGCACGCCAACCGACTCTTTCAGTACCGTGCACTGCAAATGCCGTCCTCTGTAGTTCGTACCTCTCCGCACATTTAATTTTAGCTATACAGAGAGGCGCGCCACGACAAAGCGCAATACATGCCGTGCACATGCACGAAAGATGCACGACCGTGAACACCTGTATTACAAATAGATTAATCGATATGTTGGGTTTAACGTCCAAAAATTACCATAAGATTATGAGAGACGCCGTAGAAGAGGGCTCCGGAAATTTCGACCACCGGGGGTTCTTAAACGTGCACCCAAATCTGAGCACACGGGCCTACAACATTTCCGCCTCCATCGGAAATGCAGCCGCCGCAGCCGGGATTCAATCTCGCGACCCGCGGGTCAGAAGCCGAGTACCTTAGCCATTAGACAACCGCGTCGGGGCGCTGTATTACAAACGTATCATCTAAATTGAGATTTAACGTTCCCCGAAGTTGCGAAAAGTGCGTGCCAGTTTTTGTTAACATTTGTTATCTGTCAGCTTCCGCCAACCCCACATTTTTTTTAGGCAAGCTGACAACCCGGTCGAAACTGTCAAAACAACAACATGAAAAGCACAAGTTGGCAATATTTTACCGTAGCGTTTTGAAATGAAGACAGAAATCAATGATTGCTAAATGGAGTGCAGAAAGCACCACCGGCCTATGATTATTCCCGCCGCGGTGGTCTAGTGGCTAAGGTACTGGGCTGCTTACCCGCAGGTGGCGGGATTGAATCCCAGATACGGCGGCTGAATTTCCGATGGAGGCGAAAATCCTGTATGCCCACGTGCTCAGATTTTGGTTCACGTTAACGAACCCCAGGTGGTCTAAATTACCGGAGCCCTCCACTACTGCGTCTCTCATAATCATACGATGGTTTTGGGACGTTAAACCCCACATATAGATCGATCGGCCTATGAGTAGGTGCTTAAAGCAACTCCTCAAAAGAAATGAACTCAGGACCTGAAAGGCAATGGGAAGAGATGAGGAAGAAGGGGAAATAAACAAGCAATAATATCGACATAAGTTAATCACAGTTGAAACAAAAATACATTGTTTCAAGCAGCCCGGATCTTCTTAATCAAGTAAATGCCTTCAAAGAATTTTACACAAACGAAAGCATGAAGGCTGTACGGCAACGACACAGGCACTAAGTTTCAAAAAGGTAACGTATTACTGGTAACGGCGTTACATGTAACGCGTTGCTTTTTTTGGTAAGTTAATAACGTGCTGGCTACAATTTAGTAACTTTAACGGGTGACGTACTTGAGTTCCACGTTTTTGGTAACGCGTTACCAGCAACACTGAATATAAATTAATCTTTTGAGGCAGGAGTTCCATGCACTATCGAACGCTAACACAGCAGCGTGGAGCCGATACATGCTCTTTTGTTATCATTATTCGATCCATTACAACGTTGTGCTCTGAATTGACAGCGTTCGTTTTTTTTTCTTTAATATTCTTTACGCCCCTAACGTCAGTCCTTGAACTTTCATTCAGCCTTGCTTGGGATGACAAAGAATATAGAAAAAAAGCAGAACAACTGTATATTCAAAGGCAAGAATTAGGCTTTATACGAGAGCAGTTCACCCAGATCTTGAACGCGCGACATTAGCACGACTATTAAGTGAGGTTGTTTTGCATGAATTTCGCGCTGTTACTGTGAATTGTTAGAAGAAAATTTTTCAGATGAACTTAGGGTAAACTTATGCAACCACAGACACATGTTCTCAACACATCCTCTGTGCCCACTTATCAGGCTACTGCAGACAAATGCAGAAAGAACAAAAGAACAGTGAAAAAAAGATGACAACATAACGAATGAGTTAGGAAAACAAGAGTGAATCAACTGATTTCATCCGCACACCAAGGCTAGAATAATAAGTGCGCACTTTTTCCAAAACTAACACCTTTGTCCAATCCGAAAACAGAAACACTGTACCAGGATTACTAAAAACTGGCTGCCAGCACAATGCATACGATAATATACTGCCGGCACGATGCGTAAAAAATTACCAAGGAGATTATTGTATCGAGAGCAGAGCTGAGGCATCTGAGTAACTATTGTACGTATAACTATGGGGTATCGTTTGTGTCGGCATATTAACCTGTCCGCATGCAGCCATATTTCACGTGCCCAATTAAAACGGGACGCACGACTTCCGGAGAAATAACGGCTCACGCAGTGCGCTTTAGGTCTCACGGATACCTCGAATAGACTAAATGAAAAATGGCCAAGTTGGCAGTTTTCATTAATTAGGGTCGAAAGGATTCACGCTGCCTAAAACTATATTCTGCGTTCGCCAATACCTTGGTTCGGAATGAGATTGCCGAACTCTGCTCATAAGCTCATAGGCAGGCTGATTTACTTTCTAGTATTAGAACCTATATAGAATGTACTTGGGAATTAATGGGCGTTGTTTAACGTAAAATTTAGGATGCACTCACTGCTTATTCGGGTCCTTTCTCAAAAATGCTGAAAGCTTTGCGACTCGTTCTCTTCGAACAATAAAGAAATGGTGGTTTGAAGAGCTACCGAGCGACTTTGAATGCCGTAATGATAACAGCGTTCCGTTTTACTTTAATAGCCAGTGATTACTCACATTCATTTGTATTGCTATCATTGACATTTTCGATATGTGCATTTATTGAAAATATTGATTTCATCGGGAAACACGTTAGGCGCAGGACAAGCCACTTGCGACAAGAAATGTAGTATAGGAAAGTTGAAAAAGTTCTTGCTGTGGCTTCAAACATTTCATAATGACGTTAGATGCCGAGCCATTCTGTGGTTTGGGGCAGTTCTTCGCTGTGCCTTGCCGGGCTTGAACTATTAACGCAATTAAGTGCCCGTTGGTGCGGACACGTGCACGAAAAGCGGTATAGTCTTTTATCGCTGCAGGTGTCGAAAACACAGCAATCAATATCAGATCTAAAATAAAACAGCACACTCACAATTTCTACAAATATTTCTTAGCCACTTTTAAGGTGAAAAAAGAGCACATGCACAATGCCTTATAAATATTTCCCGCAAGCTACATTTTATGTAGCGTAAATCGCCGATCTTATAGAAGAATACATAACCCAGACAGAAAAGGTGGGCGAATAAGATCAACCAATTGATTGATTGATTGATTGATTGATTGATTGATTGATTGATTGATAAGGTATGTTCAATTAGCGGTACGGCTCAGTGCTTTCCCATAGTTGAGTATGAAGTACTCAAAATCATTAAATATTTTGTCTAAACACAACTAGCCATGTTAATATATAAAAAATTAAAAATACATTTCAGAGTTTTCAAGATACATACTTAAGCAGAGGCATTACATATAATCTGCGTACTGTTGCGTTGGTGGCTCCGATGTGTCGGACTAACTATGGTAAACGGTCAATTGACAACCTAATTGTTCTGCTGCGCAACAAAATTCCTGAAGTAATTGAATATTGGAGGGAGACTGAAGACATTACAAAATTTAGGAAGCGAATTACGAAGGTAATAATCTAATCCCACTTGTAGGGTGCGTGTGCTGAAGATGGGTAATCTTTGAAATATAAATATTGTAATCAATGTTTTTTCATAACTGTTTTTCGTATTACACTGAATTTATGTGTATTTCATTGTATGTTAGTAGAAAATAATCTTTTTTTCATTCCATTCCATTCCATTCCTTTCATCTCTAAGAAGCAGCTTTGTTTCAATATTTAATTGATATTTATCGGCTTGTTGCAGTGTTCCTTGTTTATTTACTATTTGTATGTATGTTGTTGAATATTTCTATTACTGTTTTGCTGTACCTTCTCGAGCTTTCTCACGAAGAGTGGGCAGAGTCAGCAGACACTATCTCCTTTTGCCCCCTTCGTGGGCATTTTCTAAAATGCCCAAATAAATAAGTAAAGTAAATGAAACATTGGCAATTCTTATGAAAGAAAGCAAACGACGAGTGAAGATTTGAAATAAACCAACATCATGGCTACAGGCGTCAGACCTGTACTAATGAGACATACGTGTCGAATATCAGCATACTCACAGAGATGAAGACTACACCCTACAACTGTGGATATATTTTGGCTTTCTCTTACGGCTTCGATAAAGATTTCGCTATCGAACTTCGAGTAGCCCCACATTCATCGTGCAACTGGAAGTTCACGTGTGCTAAGAATTTTTCATGCGCCGGGCAACTGCACAATCGATGTTACGGCTACGCTTAATACTACATTACGTGTCATCCATGAATGCCCACTTCGCGTGACAGCTATCCAAGGAAGAGAGAGAGAGAGAAAGGAAAGAGAGAGACAGAGGCGGGGACGTTGACCAGAAATAAACACTTTGTGGTTAACCTATGCAGTAGGACAGAATAGAGAAGGTTCAGAATGTGAATAGGCACCAGAATAACACTCGTGCATGCACGCATGCACGCATGCGCACACACACACACACACACACACACACACACACACACACACACACACACACACACACACACACACACACACACACACACACACACACACACACGCACACACGAAAATTTGCTGAGGGTTCACGGTAAGTCCCATTGTTCGACCTAGCGCGCCAGAGTTCTTCACTATATTCTTCCTCTGACTAAGCAGCTACTGCCTTTTGATCCCGCTTTACGTTTCTGTCACATACGAGTAGATGGTTACATTGTGCTAGTCATGGTGGCATTAGGGCAACTGCGACACGACAGCACGCATTTTTTTCTTCTATGATGCATTTTATTTCGGGTGAGTACGTTGACGCGTCGTTAACCATTCTTCAGGAGTAGCATGTGAAGATCGTTTAGAAGTCGACGTCTCCGGTCAATCTATATGTGCGAGATCCTAATGTCTAAAAGAGGGGGAGAAGTTAAAAGATGTAGCACGGAGAAGTTGACCAAAAGAAAGAGTATCTCGTGCGCTCCCGTTCACTGAGGAAGGAATAAGGAAAGGCCAGAAAAGGGAAAGCAAATTTACTTTGAAGATACCAAATAATTGCCTACGGTGATTTTTTTTAGGAAGTTTCGTAATATGCGAAAGAAAGGAAGAAGACTGATGTATATATATATTAGCCGGTATATATTATTTTATTATTGACTAATTAGTAAATAGCTATCAATAGTTTGAATCAGCCTGCTACCTCCAACTATACTAATATGAGCTGCCAGCTCGTAGTAAAATCACTTGCTGCGTGACACCAAACAGAGAGAAAAAGTGTTCCACACTCGCCTTCATTGCTACATGCGGCGCTGACTAACGCCCTCTCCTTTAATTCAGATATATATCCAATAAATAGGCACCGTGGTATAGCTCATTTGGTAGAGTATCGGACGCGTTATTCGAATGTCGCAGATTCGGTCACTGTCCACGGCAAGTTATCTTTTCATCCACTTTTTTTTTCTTC
Source organism: Rhipicephalus microplus (assembly GCF_043290135.1). Classification (NCBI taxonomy): domain Eukaryota; kingdom Metazoa; phylum Arthropoda; class Arachnida; order Ixodida; family Ixodidae; genus Rhipicephalus; species Rhipicephalus microplus. The sequence continues at coordinate 78,804,193 of NC_134703.1, forward strand.
ACGTAAACATTACAATTATCTCATGTTTAGTTAACATGATTGTCTCTTGGATTTCATTATTATACTTAACGTGGGCATTAGGCATGTAAATATGACACAGACTTGATGATAACGAATAATATATTCACAATAATAATTGTTTTATGTTGTACTTTGTATTTAATACATCTTAATTTGACAATTTGAGCGTCCTCCTTTACTTAAAAGGCAAGTTTTTTGTTATATGAAGAAACGCGCTTTCTTAAAAGCAAGAATCAAAGAATGCTTCAGAAACCCCAGCTTACATATTATAGGATGCTTCGAATTGAAAAAAAAAAGACGTACGTGTTCACAAGTAAACGAAGAAAGAGTGCGTCGGAATTGTTCAACGATACCGCAGGGCAAGAGGGGACATCAGCAGTTGCCTTTGTCACTTTCGGTGGCAAAGACCGCGTAAGCTCACATTCAAATATGGCTAGCCCAGAGAAGCAGTACGATCGCCCAGACGTGTCACTTCGGTCGGGAGCGGCTGTTACGATGATGACAGATGACGCGCTCGACGGTTTTTCTCCCCAACTCGGTCGTCACCCTGCAGCTCTGTCGGCCATTCCGGCGGGGCCAGTGAACGTTCACGCAGGAAATACATCAAGCAAACGGTCGGCGGGAAACAGCTGTCTCGGTTCGCGAGATAGCCCGGATTGAATACGGAGCCGGAGGAACGGGACTGCGTGGATTCGCAGCAGAGACAGCATGAACCGCTGAAGTCTGGGAGGCTTCGTAGAGTAAAGAGAAAATTGTTTATACATGAAAACATTTTTTTTCACGTAGCATGTTTTCTTCCATTCTCCCCTACTTTGTGAACGCATGGTTTGTGAATGCTGAACGATGAACACTGACTTTCTGGACTACCGTGTTTACTCGAAAACCACCAGCAGGCTACCGTATTTACTCACAAGTAATCAACACCATATTTTCGCTAATTTGTTTTCATTTTCTTGGCTAAAAGATGTGTAGTGTTGCTACTGACTAACACTGGCTACATACTGGGGAATGTTGGTTAAGTACGGCTTAATAATTTGCTAGCATTGGCTATAGTGCTGACCAACGCACAGACATTTTTGCTTTGTGCGATCACATGCGCAATTCCTCAGGTCTACATTTCCTATGGATATCCAAGGGATCATCAGCTCGCTCTATTAGAAAACTTACTGCTATTGAATAGCGTTGCTTGACGCCTTCCTTGATATATCTTCCAGGCAAGGTGTAAATGTTTGCATAAGCGTTTTACAATATAGTAACACTTGAACGCAATGAAACTTTTTTTTTGTAGGACAGGCGCGCGAGCTGCAACTAGCGTTCGTAATACGTGAGATATGGTTCACTTCTGTTTAAGAAACTACTGGGAGTTTAAATCGAAAAATATATATACTGTTTTCATCAACCTAGAAAACGTGGGGTACCTTCTGGGGGTTTCCCGGTGATGGCTACTCATATCGCAGTTTTGTTTTCTATATTAAAGGTTGGTTACGATGGACAATCATAGCGACATGGCCTGAAAACGGTATTTGTTGTGTAATTTATGAACATCGTGATTCTCACGAAAGGTGTCACATTTTCCGCAACGCACAGCCACAGCCACGTCTGTGTAGAGCGCGCGAAGAGCTGGTTTTCGCTTTTTGGGGCAAAATCTCGATGCAGTTTTGGGCTTTGAAGTGCTGTATCAGAAGCATGTGCGGCCTAGCTGTCAGGCTAACTACATCAGAGCACGAAACTGCCTCGAGTTTTGCCACGCGGAGCGCAAACCAGCTTTTCGCGCACTGTACACAGACGTGGCCACGGCTGTATACGTACGTACAATCCGTATGTCTAATCCACAGCGTTTCCACAGTATGGCCAATGTAGCTCACAGCTTCAAGTTCGTGGCAGCAGACTAATCCACTCACACATGCAAACTTATTAGTATTGCTCCCTCTCTTTCTCTTTTCTTTTTTTGCTAATCGTATACAAAAGCGAGAACAGGCCAGAGCCGCCAGTTATAAGTTGCACAACGAGGTAGTTGAAGTCAGCTTGCCAGTGGCTCGAAGGGTGGTGGCCAATAGCTTACCATGACCGTTTCGGCCCAGTACGTCAGCGTGAAGCGTTCATGCTACGGTAGACTGCGCCTCGACCTTAAGCCAGTCAGAGGATCAATGGAGAGTAAAGGAGGGTGTCGGTTCTTTGGAAGTTCACTGTTCCATAATAGAAAGTACATAGAGTCATAAATTTTTATAATCTACATTTTTATGAAACTTTTCGTAATCCATGTGTGCCTAACCGAACAAGCCAGTGCCGTTTTTTTTTTTAAAGAGGGGAGAGATGCTATTGAACTGCAGCCTACCAACGCGCAATCATGGCGAGGACAGCAAGGATAAACCCACCACAGTGCTTTTGGTCGCGACTGTGCGCTGATAATTGACATTATTGTGCGCGGTTGAACTGCTACACCAACGAGCGCAAGTTTTCAATTTTTTGATACGTTCGAAGCGCACGTGTATTTGAGGAACTATAATAAGTTTCCTTACAATAACGTAAAGTGAAGCTTACTGGTAAGCATTCATTTGGCAAGCAAAAAAAAAAACGGACTCAGAAGAAAAGCGAGACATCACAAGAGCTACTGACTATCAGCTCTGAGAATATAGTCGGCATATATAGGTGTGCCCAGGGCTTCTATTGTGCATAGGTCCATGGACGATTGTTGCTGCAGCTCAGTTAGTATAGCATCGCACTCGTTATTCGCAAGTTCAGTCTCTGCCAGTGGCAATTCACCTTTTCGTTCACTTTAATTTCTTCCCGTTTAAGTCATAAATACATCCCCTGTACTTTCCTTAGCTTTCTTATCAGTTTTCTTCGCTTCTCTAATCTTTGCTCCCATTTCCCACTTCCATCAAGTAGGGTAGAAAACCGAGGGCAATCTGGTTAACCACCCTGCCTTTACTTTTTCTTTCTCTCTTTCTATCTCATCTGTTAGTTCTCAGCAGTGTAGTTCCTAACAAAAAAAAAAAAAAAACAAGCCCTAAAACTCTCTCTTCTTCCACTTGTTCTTCTCCTGTATACAGTATTTTCACTGGCACCCTCTTCAGTGGTATTTGCTTCAGACATGCCGAAGGATATGTGGAATAACATAACGCGGGGCATCCTGGTATCTCAGACACAACGTGGGCATTGTCTACGCTGCGGAAAGGGGCAATATTCAACCGTAACCCCCGTGTCTCTTCTAGCGAGACTGGAAGAATGCCGTACCGACAAAAAAAAAGGGGGGGGGGGGAGAAGAGGGAGGGGGGCATCTGGTACGAAACGCTTGAGGACTTCAGAAGAAAAATGGTCGAACATGGGTTGTCACTGGTGCTAACGTTTTGACAAATGTTCACACCTTTAAAAAAAAACTGCGATTCGGCCTAGTTGGACCGCACTCACTCTTCTCCTTTTTGTCACCGCGTGCTTGCGCAAAAACATCGTGACGATCATGCCTCGTTTTAGAGCCAGAAAGGGTGCCGCAGTGAAGAGACAAATTGCGAGTCCATCAACTGTGGCAACATCTCCGCGTACTTTCCCGTTACGTGTGGGCATTGAATTCGTGAGTGTGAATATTTGGGTTTCGTGGACTTTTATGTTGAGTGGCAACTTTTCTTTTTTTTTGTTTTTGTAAGTGCTTATAGTAAGCGCGTGAGTGTTTCATATGCATTTGTACAGTTCTGCACATTACTTTGCGAAGGCATATCACGAATAAAAAAAAGAGCACTAGCCGGCTCCACACACAGGCACCGATTTCTACAAATATGCCCCGCCGCGGTGGTCTAGTGGCTAAGGTACTTGGCTGCTGACCCGCAGGTCGCGGGTTCGTATCCCGGCTGCGGCGGCTGCATTTACGATGGAGGCGGAAATGTTGTAGGCCCGTGTGCTCAGATTTAGGTACACGTTAAAGAATCCCAGCTGGTCGAAATTTCCGGAGCCCTCCGCTACGGCGTCTCATAATCATATGGTAGTTTTGGGACGTTAAACCCGACATACGTACCAACCATTTCTACAAATATTCAGTTAATGAAAACAAAAACAATGACGAAGTCACTTGTGACAACGCTGCTCAATAGAGAAATGCTGTGTTCAAAGAATTTTTCCTCTGTCCAAGCTTCCGTCTTCCCTTGAACTCCTGCCTTAAGAAGATTACAGGCAGCTCAAGGGAGCCGATTTCTGCGCAGGACGGTTGCGCATTCTCTCCAACCTACGGCCGTCATGTTGCTAATTCCCGTGCTGGCGCAGGAAATTCTCCGTCCACTGAGCGCCACGTCAGGTGAGGAAGACGCACAATGCAACGATGCGAAGAATACAGAGAGCGCACGCCGCCGCATGCGCCCGCCGACACGCTTTCACGCCAGCACGCCCGCTGCTTCTGCCAACCTAAATGCTACTGTGTACCGCGTGCTAAAAAGCACGCGGTACGCAGTAGCATTTACACGCGCTGGTTTACGAAACACGTCCGGCCGCTCACTTCTGCCGCGCGATCACACTTCGCGGGCTTCTTGCCTGATCATGTGACCTCGTTTCGAGAGCCATGTCAATAAGTTGTTACTGCCTGGCATGAGGGTACAGTTTCTAAAAAAAAGTTACGTAACCTTTCGGACGCAATAAAAGGGCATTCACCTGCATTTTGGGGGCTTGAAGCACGTCAGCTGCAAGCAACTGCTTATGCATGTCTTTTTTTTTTTTTCGGCAGGGGGTTTCTTCTAGCGTTTCCTTTGCGGGCAGGTATCTTGTCGTTTGTGCAATCGGAATGAACTGAGCCTGCATTCAAACCAAATCAGCCTAAGAGTTTAGTCAAAACCGACAAATGCACAACAGCGTATTTATCACTCCTTTCCTTCTTCCCTTACCTTCTCTCCCACTCATATGTCATTCCTCTTTCCCATTTCCCTAGCATAAGGTACCAAACGGAGATGTTCCTGGGCAATTCCTGTTACGTTTTCGTACTTGATTTTTTTCTTCCTTCCTACTTTCTTTTTGATGTCTTAATTCCTTAACCCCAAGTAGGGCAGCAAGCCAGACATGCGTTCGAATTGCCTCGTTGCCTCTCCTTTCACACTTTCCTTTTCCCTAAACATTGTCACTTAGAAACAAAGCAAATAGCTACACACCTCCAATGACCTGACTGAATCCCACGTCGTTAGCCAGGAAGGTTTGATATTTAGACAAAAAGCGATGCACTGCACAAACAGCCTATCTGGGACAAAGCCACTTCAGTTGCGTGTGCCGACGGAGGCACGTGAAATCTAGTCTTGACTTGGATGGTGACGTCAGAACCGTGCCGTGAGAGAATTCAATTTGGGACTCTGAATCACTTGCCTCTCATTCTGAGCGTTGTGCTTGTTACCACGCCTCGATGAAATCCTGTCCCTCTGTCTGCTGGACGACTGCGGAAAAGTTCTGCTTGCTCGGGCAGTGTAGTTCAGCAAGGTAATGCAGATTGTAGCTTTTGATTCTCTTGCATCAAGCCCTGGAGCTATCACCGTTTTTCAGCTGGCGAATAGAGGTAGGAAAAAGGCTGTAACGGCATTGTCATCTTGGTCTGATGATCTTGCTTTGTAGCGGCAAGGCTGGACGGCACGTCATTATGTCCTCACCTAACCTAACGGGCTAAGCTGCATCGACGTGCCTCTCTCATAATCATATTATTTATTTATTTATTTTTATTTATTTATTTACTTACTTATTTATTCTTACTGTAAATCTTAGCAGGCTTTTACAAGAGTAGGTCCAAAAGGATACAGAATGGTTTAAGATATGTACACATCTACCGAAGAACAACATTAATAATATTAACAAAACGTAGTAAAAATCAATACAAGAAAGGATAACTACACAGACGGCTAGATGGGACTACATATTAAAAAAAGAAAAAAAAGCAGCAAAGACTTACAAAAGAAAGCACACATTTGACAACTCTACGAATGAAAACTGCGCATGACATAGAATCAAATGAGTACATTTCGCGAACAGTTGCGCCGTTATATACGACGTCGCTACTTACTGGTGAAAATATATCTCAAGATCAAGTGAGCAGATTCCGAGGACACCAAAGCGCGTGGGAGGTTATTCCATAGTTCAATGACCGATAGAGAGTAGGAATACTGAATGTATTGCAACGGGGGATGATAGTCTTGTCGTCCCCTGTTCTTGCTGAGTGCTGATGTGGCGGTTTTAAGTACTCGTGCTTGTTTACACTGATGCTGTCGTGATAAAGTAGATAGAGAAATTTTAAGGCAGCAATGCGACGCCGGATTGCAAAAGTCTGAATGCCTGCCCTATTGCGTAGAGCGAATATGCTAACATCACGTGAATACTGGGAATACACAAATTGAAGTGCTTTATTTTGAATTCCCTCCAGTTGGTTAAGAAGATAAATTGGGTGTGAGTTCCAGACAATACTGCCGTATTCAAGGATTGGCCGCACAAGGGCTTTGTAACTTGTTAGTCTGACTTTGGCAGGGGCTAGAGGAAGTTTTCTGCGAAGATAACCCAACGGTCTGTATGCTTTTGTGCACGTATGGTTAATGTGATCGTGGTTTTGGGACGTTAAACCCCACATATCCATCATCAAGTAGCGACGACGGGTTGCGATGGTTGTACGGGGCCGGTTGCTCCTGGTGCAACAAACACGCAGTGATATAAAACGTACTTCAGCCTCGTCCACAATTGGGTAGAGAGCCCGGGTAGCCTGCAGGGCGACACCCCGACGCGCTTCCTGGATCCGGCGCGTCGTGCCGAAGAGCACAGATATTCACACGCTTCGTACAAGTGACGACGTTGAAAAGTGCCTTCGTCTAACCGCATATGCACAGGGCCTCAAGGCACCTGCGGCATCTCAATTCCAAAAGATGACGCAACGGGGCGTCGAAAAATGACGCGCCTGTACAAATAAAACGCGCTCAAGTCTTTCGAAACAAACGATGTGCGCTAAAAAAAGATCGCTAACGTCGCCTGACGGGCTCATCCACCAAAACAGCGTTGCTTACCACCGTGATTTTTTGTTTGAAGCAAAGTTCAATGCAGTTCTGCATGTCTATTCGGCCACGCATGCTCCTGGGCATACAAAGTCTGCCACCGAAAAGGCCGCAAAGTGCCCCTCCGCAGAGCAAAGCTGGCTGCACAACACAGAGATAGATGGGGCTGCACTTCCATAGATAGATAGATAGATAGATAGATAATATTTTTATTATTCAATAAAAGATAATACATAGGAAAAAAGTTATACAGAAGGAGGTCCCAAAGCTCTAGGCTGCAAGGGGACCTCCTGTGCTAGTTACATAAAGAAAACAAAACATGTAAAGCAACTCGGTAAACAATAGAATAAGTTTAAAGGAATCAAGTACATTTCATTGCAAAAGAAACAAACAGTCAATTATTGTCAAATCGAAACACTTGATAGCAGATGAAATCCATCAGCAAATGATCAATAACACCTGGCAGCAGAAGAAATGAAACTTGAATTGTATATACACCTAAGTGCATGTTAGATGATAAACGATCGATACAAATATCACATGTGCTGAGTAGTAATAGGTAAAAAAAAAAGAAAAGTTAAAAGTGGTATGTCTCAAAGCGGCAACAATGCCAGACACATGTTATTCATCTAATTTGGTACAAAACAGAGCAAACATAATGAACGATTAGTTCCGAATTGAACAGCATAAACAACGAGATTATTTAAACATTAAGTAAATAGGAATTTAAGCGTTTTTTAAAACTGCCTATGTTTGGAGACATTTTTACGTCACTTGGAATACCGTTCCAAACGGAAATAGCTGTAAAGGTAGAAGTGAATCTGCCATAGTTAGTTCTAACTTTCGGTAACAGGAGGTTATTATTTGATGCAAATCGAGTTATATTTTGATTAATGAGTTGTTCTTTATTGAAGACCATGAAAGGCATGTTTGAGTGAAGAGAATTGTATGTAAGGGTTGCCATGTTGAAAAGAAAAAGTTTATGAATTGTTAGAATACGAAGCCCTTGTAAAATAGCAGATGCGCTACATCGTGATGGTTGATATGTGATAATGCGAATGGCCTGGTTTTGAACATATTGCAAAGGAGCAAGATGAGTGCTATATGTATTGCACCAGGATGCAATGCAGTAAGTGAAGTGACTGTGAACGAAGGCATAGTAAAGAGAAAGCAAGGTATTTGGCCCAAAGTATGGACGTGCTTTGATGAGAATCCGGATGCCATAAGCTGCTTTTTGCTTTAGGTGTGAGACATGGGAAGTATACTTTAAATTTGCATCAAGAATCACTCCTAGAAATCTACACTGGCTTTGCGAACGTTGATTTTAAAGCGGAATCTTTACTGCTCTAGTCGTGCGGGTTTCGCCGTGTATCTCCGCTTGGCCTCGAAGCGAAGAAAGCGCGCCACGTGGTTAGCACGTCAGCCGCCACCGCTGCTCCGACCACTGGTCCTCCTGAGGCGGCTATTACATGTATTGACTAACGAGTAGAACCGAGCATGGGTACGCCATCTAGGGGTTGGTCAGACCCTTCCTTGCTGGCCGCGAAAAGCCTCGAGAGGCAACTTTTTATGGCAGTGCTATTTCTCTGCGGAGCGAGTGCTTTCATTCAGCCATTCTGCGATGGTCGTGCGATGGAAGGAGGGAACGAGGACGTTAGTCTGTCTGTGTCAAAGTTGTCTGCCCAGTCCCAGCGGTGAAAGCGGCAAGCTTTGTCGGACCATCCTGTCACTCGGCTTGCTTATGAGTTAAAGCGGAAACATGAGTACCAGCGCACAAAGTGGCCAACTGAAACGAGTGATGAACGGAAAGTTAGGCCTGATGAAAATCCGGAGAGTAAAGGACAGCGTCGAGACTTGCGGGTGGCAATCGACACCTCACGTTCGACTTCGGCGACCGCTTCGGAAATGGACGAAATGATGGCACTTAGTGATCGCTGTACGGCACGTACGACAAACCATATCGTTTGGTCTGCGAAGGGTGCTTCACCTACGAGGATAAACAAGCATAATACAACTTTAACCAGACTTTGCTTGCACAACTGGTTCTTACCAAGCTATGCCGCAGCCACTTTTTGTTTTCATAAGCATTTGGTGCAATTATGAGCAACCTACAGTACGAGGCCATCTGAGGAAATGAAAGGCCTTTCGTCTTGATACAACCTGTGAAGCAATCGCCTAGCGAGGTGTTTGTTTTACATTGAATACAAGCGTGAGCGCAGTACGCGGGTAAAAAAAAAACACTTCGTCAGCATGAATGCAAGAAAGAAGAATAAACATTTACAACTTTTTAAATTCTTCTTTAAGTGAAGCCTATTGTAAAAGGAAGAACGAAATTCGGATAACAGTCAGTGGGCTGACTTCAAAAGAAAAAAGCAGAGTGTTCCGGTGTCAGAGCCGGTGCTGTCGAAACTAAACAAAATGGCTTTTAGCAATACGAAGGAACTGTAGAAAAACCAAACACTTACCTTTCTAGTTTTGTACCAGATGGCCCAGAACACAGATCATAAAGTCGTCTTGGATCACGGTAGAGGGGCAAAGAGGTACAACGTATACGTGTTTAACCTTTGCGCAAGACGAGAAAGCGCGCGCTCAATACAAAAGCGTACACAACAACGTCCTCGAAGCGCACAACGGTGAACGGCAACCTCTAATCGAAGACGTCACGCTCTTAGATCGATCGCAGCGCCGATTCCGGCGAGACCGATGAAGGGCAGATTGATTGAATTTCGGGGCCTTGGCTCCACGACTCTCTGCGTGCTCCAGAAAAACGCGCAGCGGCCTTATCCACAGATGGGACGGTCTTATGGCCCGTGGCTCAATTCGAATTTTATTGAATAGTCATTCTCACTTACCCTAAAGAAGAGCAAATAATACTTAAAAGTAGAGTGTACTAGAATGGGGGAGTGGGTCCACTGAAGGCTCCACGCTGAGGCGTTTTTTTCGGAAAATCCAGGTGGCGCTACCATCGCCTTCACCTGAAGACTTAGCCGTGGTTGCCATGGTTACAAGTCCCCTTTGCCACGCGGTTCGCGACGGGTGGGTAGTCTGATAGTTCGCGCGGTTCGCGTGCTGCTCGCGCGTCTGGCGCAGTCTCGCAGCGTTGTTGCTTCGTTCGTGCGTGCGTGGCCGTGAACGGCGTCGCACCGTGCTTCCGCGCCAGTTCAACAAAATCTAAATGTTTATATTGCGAAACGCCCTGCTCGTATAGGTAGTCACGCACGCAAGTACCGTGATTTCCACGGTAATTGTTTACAATCAAGAGCGTAAGTTGAATTTGGCTTTTGCGAAAACGTACGCATCGAAAGTGTAATATGAGCATTAACTGCGATGCTTTTAAAAATGTCAATATAACTGGGATATATAAGTAAGTTTGCGTTTGGTGCAAATTTAGACTCACGGCAGCAAATTGAATATGATGCAAGACTAAAGTTACCAGCTGTTATCACGAGAATTAAAGCTAAAGTATGCGAACCCTTCTGCAAATTTGCAGCTATTCGTTAGGGACGCGTGATATTATTGAAAAACTGAACCAGTCCTGTTGCGATTACGTGAGGGTGTTGGCAAAGGAAGTTTAGTCACATCGGACGGCAACTGTGCTATTCGTAGGAAATGACTTATAGGGCGGACGCACGTCCGTCGCGGTGGTTTTATGATGAGTTTTTGTTCGGCATCTAGTGCTGGTATACGTTGTAGGTATTAATGAAATATGTTATATTTTACCTTTTCTCTTCGTGCCTGCGGTACGTGTCCATGCAAACATTTGTTCGAAACATGAACGTGTTTTCACCTATAGATAGGAAGTCTGAAAGACACCAATAAAGAAGTGATATGCGCAAAATATTTTATTTTAAATTGACTGCGCAAGCTTTTCGCATAAATATAAAAAACAAAATAAATATCATCGAAAGACTTCGACACCGTCGCTCAAGGAACGTCAGGCTCTATGTTGTCCTGCTAAGCTTTAAGTGTTTTGCTCTCGCTCGTTTCGAAGCGTTTTCCCTGTTCATTCCCTTCACTAAGAAGTGAAGGCGAGTGAGCACGTAGAACGAAACGAGCTTTGTGCTCACTGCATCTTTGTGGTCTGGACAGCCGACCGCTTTCGAGTTCAGAAAATTAGTTTTCACCAATGAAAGGATGTCAGAGATGCTATCTGTGTGCAACATGGAAACACTGAAACATTCAGTAAACAAGTTTTCAAGTGAGGCAATGAAATCATACAGCTGTCGTGAGGGGTACAGAAGTCCACCCCAGTCGCATTGCTCCGTGAATTGCGAAGGGAGCTGTTCAGCAACCGCGACAGCTTTCTCAAACAGAAGCACTTCTTTGCATTGTACGCATGCCAACTTCAATACACACTTTCTGGCCACGTACCCTGCTGTGTAGTAAATGAGTCTCGAGTCACTCTTCTCCAAAGTCACATCGATGTGGTCAGCAAACTTTTCTGGCATCGTGGCAATCGTGCTTTCGACCTCGCCAAGTTTTCCCTGTGATATAAGATCATCAATTTTTTTGTGCGTGACCTTTAGACCCTGTCTGTCATGCACAGTGACAAGAGCGTTTATCATGTCAGGGTTTGCGTTTGCGCTGTCCACACTGTGCGCCAAGTTATAAAAGGACAAGCAGTTGACGGTTATTAGAAACTCATCCGGAGAGGGGTGCGCGTTGCAGCCACTTGACTGGCGAACGATGCCGAAGAAATGTTCCACGGGATCGGTGCTAAGTCGAGATGTCATGAGATATTTGAATCCAACGCTCTCTGTCAGGTACTTCAGCAATGAAAGGGTATTTGCTATAGTGACCCTAAAACCTATGGCAGTGGACTCGCTGAGAAAGTGCCGCTTGTTGTCACTGAATGATTCCCAGTCATTCAGGAAGTCCAGAAAATTGGACAGGAATGCCACGTCTGTAGAAGCTGGTCTCAGCGCTTCGGCCCGAAACCTGGAAGTCATCACGGTGATCAGTCGTTGGATCTTCCTGCAAAATAAACAAAAAGAATGTATGTCAGAAGAGCGCTCATCATGCGTTTGAGATGTTTACGATTACACTTAATTCATTTGGAACGTAGGCGCAACTCACGAGAAGAACAGCTGAGTTGCCTCGATGCTGCCACACCTTCTCTCGATGTCCTCCTTGTAGAAGGCCAGGCCCCGTAGGACATATGGACCGAATAGTTGGAAGGCGAAAGGGGTTCTCATCTTCTCAAATGAGTTTGGTTCCAGATGCGTCTCGGTCAAATTGGGCATAACTTTCAGTGTCCTAACACTTCTGTCTAGAAGGTACGCCTCCCGAACCGGATGCACAGACACCTAGAAATATAGGTTGAGGTAATGCAATGTATGCAAAAAACACAATCTTTGTAAAATGTCAACCATGAATCTATACGTACCAATCCGTCTGGTGTTGCAAAGCCTTTCTGGAGAAGACCATTCCTGAGGCATTTTAGCAGATGCGGGAAATCGGAGATAAAGTGCAATTTCCTCATCTCGTCGACAGGATGCTGTATGGCGCCATTTATTTTCTTCGATGACGCCGACACCCCCGCTAGCTTCCACATTTTTCGATTCCAGGGGGCTCCGTCACAAGTGATGTGGTCGACGAACAAGCCCGCCTGTTCCACGAGGATGGTAGCTTCCATGAGAATTTTCAATAAAATGTCTCCTCTCACATTTCCTTTTGTCGCAAAAACGCCCACAATTTGGCTCCATTTTCCAGCGAAAGGCACAAACATGATGACCATGCCGTGATCACATTGCTGGTACTTGTCTTCGGGCTTCGTAAATTCTCCAAGGTCCACGAAGCCTTGAATCTGGCCAGACGCCGTCACATTGAAATGTTCTGACAATTTCATTTCGTCCACCAATAGTCCGCCGTGTCTTTCGAGGTCTGACATGCTCGCGGTTTTTTTCTTTAGAGTGTTCATTACTGCTTGATTAAAACCGAAGGCCGACTCGTATGACCTCAAGTATCTTTTCAAAGTAGTGTTGCTGGGCATCATGAGAATTTCGTTCTTTCTGATGTGCTGATAAAGCCGGGGACTCTTTAGTTTCATGAGTAAACACTCGAGGATCCACTCCTGATTGTAGCGCATGCCCTGCTTGCTGGTTTGTTTGGCAGCTTGAAAGCAAGCGCGAACACTTGCCTGCTGCTTTCGCGGTAGTGACGATATTTTATCCTCTAGTATTTTATCCGCGACATTCGCATTGTTTGCCCTCATCTCTTCGAGACGACCAGCAATGTCCAACAGCCTTGTCGCCATCCGCTTGTTTCTCTGACTCAGGACCCGCAGTTTGGTGGAGACTGAGTTTCTTCGCTCTTTTCGTTTTAGGTAGCTTTTTCTGGTGAGTATTACTTTCCTCACGTACTTGCATGAAATGCATGAAGAACCTGGAAGTATACGAGAAAAAAATTATGAAGAGCTTCCAGTTTTTTACCATGCATGTTTGAAACGCAATTTATGCACTTTCACTTTCTGTAGGCAAACTATTCTTTCGTAAATGTTAATGAGTACTACAAAAATTAGGGGCCACACAAATGTTCTAGCATTAAACAGGTTACTGATTGATTAATTGTACAATTACAAGTGACGTCTCAATAAACGTTTGCCGCACTCACCTTGTTGTTTAACCGCTCCTTTGCACGTGACACTGAAGACAAGGCCGTCGGAATGAGAGATTTGCTGCTCCAGTTTCTTCGTAAGAACGTCATAGGTGAAGTCCTTCGCCCTACCTGCTCCTCTGCAAGGGTGAAGAGATTCTGCGCAGTCCAGGACTTGTTTGGCATCTTCAAGGTTATAGGCGACCTTTTCGGAGATCAGCGTCTTCCGAACATATGTCCGACAAATCACTTCACTCCGGTCGGTACCGTAATTCATGAGCACAGTCTTTTCGATGCTTACGAGTTCACGACTTAGGGAGGCCGAAACATAAGCAATTCCGTCATAATGACGAAACTTGTGCATTGCCCAGTGGTCGTTTGGCCGGACAACGTCTTCAAGTTCAAATGCGTTGTCGCTTTGCCTCGCACTTTCGCAATCTTCAAATCTCAGTTGCGGCTCAACTGATTGCAGCGCAGTTCTTTTTGACGGCTGGTCTTCACAGGTTGGTGGTGAAGCCGCTCTCTTCTTCGTTGACTGCTCCGGTGTGGGCTGCTCGTCAGGACACTTCAGGAGATGAGGTATAATTATGGGTACAGCATCACTGCGAAGTTCCGGCTTTCCCCGCTCTATATATACTTCTCGGCCTTCGATAATATGTACATATTGCCTTAGTATGTATTTTTGCTCGAAGTGCAGCTCGCAAATGGCATCGGTGACTTGCAAGGGCCGATCAGCGCGGTTGAGATTCTGGTCCCATAGCCGGCGTCTTTCTTCGTCTTGAGGTACTCCAAAGAGTGAGAGCTTGGGCTGGTTTTTAACTCTGCTGTATCCGGTTTGGCAGCCTACGACACAACAGTAATTTCTACGCCTAGACGTGCTCATCCTCTAATCTTTTGAAGCAGCTTGGAACGCTCCGTTATGCAACCAGCAGACACATATCTGCGCACGCAAACGTGCCGTCTGCCGCGTATTCTTTGTCCAGACGGCTTTGCTCAAAGGGAAATACAAACCTACGCGTTCACGAAAAAAAGCATACATTTTATTTCATGTCACTTGTTTTTGTCTCTAATAATGTGTAAAAAAAGAACCAGGAGACAAATTGTGAAAACAGCGCACGAACGACGGTGCATCGAACAGACGACGGCGCGTCGAGCAGACGACAACATCGAGCGCTCAGCGTCCCCGCCAGCGCGTCGTGCGGCCCGAACCGCCGCACGACTCGCACGCTCCCGCCGAAACTGACGTCACTTCAGGAGAAGGCTACTGCAGCGCCACCAAATTTTCCGCCGTTTTTGCTTCACCCGCACCGCTTGCCGCCGGCCACAGTGGACCCACTCCCCCATTCTAGTACACTCTACTTAAAAGACAGTGTGCGAAGGAAAGGCGTATACTTTCTGCGAACGTTGTCTTTCGGCCACGCGGCGATTACGCATTAACGTACTTGCTAAAACAATGATAATCAGAAATTGCTGAATCTTTAGGTGCGAAAACCAGAACGTGATTATGAAGCAAGGTGTACTGGAGAACTTAGAATCGGTTTGATCCACCTATGGTGCATTATTCTGCAGCCCACATCTAGCACACATGCCTTTTAAGCACCTAAACATGACTGACTTTACGCGCACACTTAACCCTGACTGCACGCGGTAAACGAGTCCTCAGGCACGTATTCATGTTTTTGATACGTAAGACCTACTTCCATTTATGAAAAGACAATGTTATTGCAGGAAAAGCTTCGCATCAGAAACATTTCTTTTTGCAAAATACTTGTTCACCTTCTTTTCGTATCAAGGGTGTTCATCATTTAACGTAACACAAGTGTTGCTAAACTGAACGCTGACCGAAACGTACGAAAATATGAGGCAACGTAAAACAAAAATGATCGGGACTGCTAATAAAGTTTGACCGACCAACCAATAAGAACGATGAGTCCACCAGCAGTGAACATTGGGGTTTGAAATGAGACGGTCAGGTTCTTCGCAATACGACATAGCCATAGACGAATACAAATGCATGACCGGAAAGAGAAACGAACTTTTTATCACTGTGAACACGCTTGTCAGTAACAAGCTAATAATAAGTACCACAGCGGGAAGCGACTTCTTGGAATATGTTGACTTACATCTCTTTACTATACACGGTTGCACAGGAAGCGGAACCTCTTTGAATGCGGATGTTTCAATCCCCATACTATATATAAGAAACGCGCATGGAACGCCTTCGATGAGAGCATTGGCATACGTAAGACATTACAACCTGATTGTGCAACTCGAAAATAACTTTGAAGCTTTTGAAGAACGCGAAAATGTCAAAGCTGTTGAAGTATTGATGTTTTTTTTTGTCATTCGTAGATACTAAGTCACTAGGCAGAAAAAGCAGGCGGTATGGCTTTGAAACTCTTCTATGCTTAAAAACTTAACTCCCAAGGCACTTCCCAACGCGCTTAGAGTGCAATGCGTGCCGCGAATCATGGATCGGTGATGCTCGTTTTCCTGAAAGAAAGCTTATGTATTTATATAAATACACTCCTTGTAACTTTACTTTTATGAAGCTCCTCTTCGAAAGTTTTTATGCCGGGGCGTGGGTTTAGCTTTCGAAAATATCATACATCCGACAGTTATTCAACTCAAGAAAGTGAACCTTGTCTAGAGAATACACTTCCATGGCTTACGAAACAGTCAGTTTAGCGAAATCGGACGAATACAAGCAAATTGTGCTTGCTAGGTACCACCGGTTTACTTATTTGTATTTTCTACGCGCATGCAAGCTATTTCTATGCAGCAGTTCACGTAATAATAATAATAATAATAATAATAATAATAATAATAATAATAATAATAATAATAATAATAATAATAATAATAATAATAATAATAATAATAATAATAATAATAATAATAATAATAATAATAATAATAATAATAATAATAATATATGCTGGTGCTTTACGTGCCAAACCTATGCTATTCATAGAAAGCACGCTGGAGCGGTGTTGTCTGGATTAATTTAGATTACCTCGGGTTCTTCAAAGTGTGTCTCCACATGAATGTTTTTCGCATTTCGTGCCCTTCTAAATGCGACCGCCAGCGCCCGGGAATCGAGCCGGCCCCCAGAGCTTGGCAGCGCGACATACCACGGTCTTGTTGACGTAGAAGTAAGTGTTGCTTCGCAAACGAGCAGAGCGCTGAAAGTCCGCAAGCGGTCTTCTCCCTTCACAATTGCAATCCATAACATCATTGTTTGCACGCCCAGCGCGGAACGGCCTGGCCCACCTACAAGCCAGCCTTCGCTAACTCGTTAAGCACGCAAAGTTATCGGGAAATGCACGGCGTTTGTATTAGCGACTTCGGGATAACCGTGCGGCTCTAATGTCAGCTCGCCTATATAGAGCCGAGTGCCCGTTTGGGGGATCGAATTCTTCCCCGTTTTGCCGTTAGTTACAAGCCCTGCGAAAGCGTACCGTGGAGTATAGCTAGCTCGGCGCTGTTTTAGAAGATAACGCGTTTACCGGAAGTAAAAGACACAGAAACGAGAAGCGCCCGTTAACTACACTATCGGTACCTTCGACAGCTTCAAATCAGGCGTCCTGAGCGTCGCCAATCGATAAATCGTCAGAGTAGCTCAAGGGTACGTCCCGGAGCAAGTTGCTTGTCCGACGGAGCTCGGTAAAATTTACGACGTCGGATATCCAATCACGTCGAAAAAGTACACAGCTCCCGCTTGGCCCCCTCATAAACGCCCGGTCACGCATTTTCCGCCCCATAACTCATCTGCCCCAACTGAGCCCGTTGTGGACAGTGTAATACTAGGAGAGATTCGCCCTAAGAGCGTAACGTCCGTGTTTTTCTTTCACAAGTGTTAGCTTTATAAGGCTCTCGCTGCTTTGATCTCAATGGTTGCTTGCGCTCGGGGTGCACAGTGTTCGCAATCGCTGCATACTCGGATGTAGAGACATCCTATGGGCGATCACCAATTGCTGGCTTGCACATGGAGTGCAGATTTTTAGTGTCGAACAGTAAACCAAAGAGAAGCGGAGTACTGTGCTTGACACGGATCGCCCATTCTGTTTCTGTACGCTCCTCGCATCAGAGTATTTCGTGAGCGCACCTCAAACAAGGGAGCTGCCAAATGAAAAAAAAAAAAAAGGCGGGTGCGTGACAGTTATAATGAATAACCTCTGCTAACGTTCACTTTGTTGAGGCGTCGCAGCTTTTTTTTTTATGATTGGCAAAAATTTCTTACTTGTCTTGCCTTTCCTCCTTTAACCAATGCAAGGTAGCCTACTATGCTCAGCCATGGTTAACATCCCTGTCTTTCTTTTATCTTTCTCCTCATCTCAAGGAAACGGTCAAAGCACAATGAGAAGTTCAGATGGGTTTAACTTGGCTAGTATTTGTGATAATATTGTGGCCGTTACACAACCGAAAAAAATAAAGAGCTTCTGAACATTTCTTTCAGAAGTTCACTCTTTTTGATTGTATTATTTAAATATTATTTCTGATGTAATACATGCCGTCTTGCAGTTGTAAACCTAAAGTTTTGGCAATAACAAGTGTAATCATCACAACAAGGACAACAACAACAACAACATAATAATAATAATAATAATAATAATAATAATAATAATAATAATAATAATAATAATAATAATAATAATAATAATAATAATAATAATAATAATAATAATAATAATAATAATAATAATAATAATAATAATCAGCCTGTGCCATGTCCACTACAGGTCGGAGAGCTCTCTTACTGACTTCAACCTTCTTTTGTCTTCTGCGAGCAAATCCACTGATAATTTGATCCTTTGTGTAGTGGTCGGCTTTCCCACATAAAACATGTTACTGCAGAAAACTAAGCTCCACAGGTCCTTTTTATCGTACCTGGAGTTTATGGAATGAACTAATGTGGATATAGATGTAGGCTTCTTAACATGTGCAGTTGAAATGCAGAAAACCCTTTAGGTACCGTTCAACAAATTGGGCGATGAGGCTTCGGCCTAACTTGCCATCATTCTCATTTAAAAATAAAATGAATGAAACTAGGTTATTTTTACCAGAACCTTCGTACAGCCAAGCCGCGTCCCGGTACCGAAACACCCTCGTTCACCCAATTCTACGTTCATCACAACCGATTGCAAAGTTTCGCAGATGTGTTTATCTTTTTTTTTGCTCAAAGTTTTATTTTCGTCATCTTTTTTCCCACCACTTCGAAAATCACTTCATTCCACCGTGAACCAAGGTATCGTCCTATTCTCTTTTTTTTAACAAAAATAGATCAATCAATCAATCAATCAATCAATCAATCAATCGAGTCATAATATTCAACCACTGAACGTCAAAACGCATATTCTTCGAATTTTTATTAATACCTGTTTTTTTAGATATGTTACGATAATTCATAGTAATGCATAGCTATAAGAAACGATGCTTCTGCTAGGGTAGCGCAGTATGCGCAACCAAAAGCCTACACTACCTTGATAAGGCACACCCTTGGTGCAAAAGTTCACAAAGGTCGCGTTCTATTACATTGAAACAGCCTCTTTTTAACACGACAGCGTTAAAAAGCCCGTTCGGCAGAAATTTCGACATCGGCGTTGGTGTCGGCCTCGGCAGCTGTGAGCTAAATATCGTCATCTTCTCCACGACCGGAAAATTGAGAAATATGTCTGTCTGCGCTGCGAGCAGGTGTCAAACCACAGGGCCACGTCACTACTTGTAGCTGCTTTGAAATGTCGTGTATGAGAAGCAGCTTCCTTAGCGCGTGTCAGAATCCTAGAATCACAGCAGGTGTCAAAACAAGCATTTGCACAACGAGCGCGTGGTTTTAAGCTACCCACCCATTAAAAAGTGTGCAGCTGCGCAAATGCACGCGGCGCCTTACTGACGAGCAGGGGTACTTAGCTAATTAACAAAAAAAACAACGCTGTAGTGAGCACTTCGAAACTTCACATTCATAGACCTCCTAAGATAGTTTGAAGCGGCCAGCATTACGCGCAGACAATTCTTTCCCTGCGGCATGGTTGAAGGCGATGCGCACGGCATATGACTTCGCTGTCGCGTTCTACTCTTGAAAGCGAAGCTCAAGCGCCCACCAAGTTCTTGAAATACTAGTAATGAAATGCCGGAACGGATGGAGATACGACCAAGTGGCATCGCCTCACACGTCATCGTATTTTAGTACAGCTGTTGTGCTACGCTTCATCGTTCGTCCTTTTTGCCTCTGGCTGAGGATCGCACACGTCGTTCAGACGAAAATATTGCAGTACTACTTTTTTATATATTGTCGATTCTTAAGGTTCTTTTTTTTGTCAAGTCTGTGCAGTGGGGTACGATCAGTCCTCTGAATCGGAAGACCAATACTCTTCATCGAAAACCTTCGAAACATAACCGCGAGGCAAAATGCGCATTCCATCTCCAACTTACGCCTATAACTGTTCAATGCCCTGGGCGAGCAAAGAACTTTGTTCTTTTTTACTTCTTCATTAAGATATCTGGTTTTCAATAACATGCTGTCTTTTGTTTTCTATTTCTGGTACATACGTTGTTTTGTACGTTACGAACTTTATCCCGAAACAAGACGCGTAAACTAACTGGAACGTCTGTATAATATTTCTTTTTGGATTCCTGGGTCCCCCGTTATTCACACTCTTTGCATTTCCTTTCTTCAATTTATTACCTGTCCGATATGCCGAGGGACGCTTTTCGCGCAAGAATGCTTCTCCCGAGGTGACATATTGGACAGTGTGGGACGCACTACAAACGAGAGAGATAAAAAAAGGGCCAAAATCTTCACAAATAGCGCAGCTTGCATTCGCCAGCGTCCAGTATTTTTGTTACTTTCTGCTTTCTTCGAGAACAAAAGCTGTCCGCGTAGTCAGTGAGATGAGACGAAGTAATCTTGGCGTGCGTTCAATCGTTCAGGCGCAAAGAAAACAAAAATGAAACATGAACGGAAGTGTCCGTTTTTGAGTATACTGTAAGCAAATAAAAGTGCATCAAGTAAAGCACACGCGTTCCAATAATACCCTTATTGTTACCACGCTTCACTACCCACGGAATATTTTTTGTGTGTTTCGTTGTCTGTGAGAGTCTTCCATGAAAAGAACAAGCAAGACAGGCAAGCTTTAAAATGTGGTCGGAGAAAGTTGTCGAGGTTCTCGTAGTGCAGCGTCACCGACAAAAAAGTTGTATTCAGAAATGCGTCTTAAGGACCGAAATTCCTGCGTCTGCGACGTTCACAGATCGAGAGATATGCTTACACGAAGTGTCTTCTGGTTTATTTCGTGTTTTGTTTCCAGCGTCCGCTGGCAGCACCCGGTTGTCTTATCGATGTTCGAAGCGAAGTGCATGTTTCACTCTCTTTTTAGGGCGCACAAGATATCTGATTTGATGGTCAATAATAATAATAATAATAATAATAATAATAATAATAATAATAATAATAATAATAATAGATGACGATGACGATGATAATGGTGATGATGTCTGGATTTTTACGTGCCAGAGAGAAATAAACAGAGAGGAAGGGCAGGGAGGGTAACCAAGCTTGGCTCGGTTGGCTACCCCACACTTGGGATGGGGGAAAGGGAGAATAATAGAAACAAAAGACTTAGAAAAGAAGAGGAGTAAGAAAGAGAAAGATGAATAGTGAGCTCGACGCGGTCTCACACTGTTCTTTCACAAGCACGATATGATTATTAGTCACGCCGTAGTAGAGGACTGTGGAAGTTTCGACCATGTGGTGTTCGTTAACGTGCACTGCAATCGCACAGTGTACATGGACCTCTAGCATTTTGACCCAATCGAGATGCGAACGGCACGGTGACGGCCGAACCGCGCACCTTCTGGTCAGCATTCTAGCACCACTGCTATAATAATATATCACCGTGTTGGACAGAGCTAGATGTATGGTTCTACAAAGAATAACGCGGAGTTGTAAATGCTGGCAGGAAAAAGAGCTGCGACATTTGTTTTGAACAGAGGCTCACCTGCGCCCGTCACTTGGTGGACTGCTGTTTTGCGGCGTATATCTTCTTTGAATCTACTGCAGAGCATAAGTACACTTCAATAAACTACGTCTACTGAAGAAACCGTACATTTTTCTAAGCTACGTGGACATACACCCTCTACACATTGTCCATACGAACAATAGAGCTTTCAGCACATGTGCCTTGTTAACGTGCCAGCCTTCTCTCTTGCTGTTCTTGTCGATCCTTCAGCAAGAATACTACTATTTCTCGTGACTCGCTCAGGACTAGCAGGAGGGGCCCACACACCCTTACGAACGTACGTGCGAGTTTCGCATGTAATGTGGCCTTAATACGCATGATAGGGTGTGCACAGGCACGCAAAGAGTTCCAAGTTGAGGATTTTGGTGGAGGTTCGTCACAACACCTCCCGCCCTATTGTGTCAATAGGGAGTTCTCGAATAGAACGTCAAAAGTTTGAGGCCCGAAAGCCCATTGCGTGTACTCGCTTTAGGTCAAGCAGGAGTAAAAAAAAATTGAATAGAGTCTGCGGCTCCTTAGACACTCCCCCGGTCAAGGTCACTCCAGTATTGGCCCAAAGCGTTCGCGTTAGTGGGTGCCGTCATGATTATTTGACGCGAATCGTTTGAGACTGACTTCGGGGCCACTTTTAAATTCGAGAAGTAGCATCTCCAACGCAGAACCCAAACGCTGTTTGGGTTTCGCGCATGCGCATTGGCCTCGATTCTATTTCGTCGGGGTCCCAAAATGTATGGGGCCCCTATTAAAAAACTCCCTAATGTATAGGGTTGACATTGTTCCCCTTGGGTGACTCAGGGGCAAGGCAGCTCCCCCCCTCTCCATTTGTGCTCACGCCCATGAAAGTATGCGTTTACATGTGTCGCACATATTTAAAAGTTGCCTATTTATAGGATACTACGACTCGTGTCGTACGCCCACGTGTGGCGGAATTATAGTTCTAGGAAGAAAGCACCAGTTAAAAGTAATAAATTAGAAATTCTTAGAATAAGCACTTGATACTTATCAGTTTTTGTTTTGTATGTACCACATCGCATGAACTCAAGAATGCATTTTGAAATATAGTCCTGAACGCCTTCTGAAAGCCCTCGAGCAAATTATAACCAGCAGCTATTAAGCAGCTGGCTATTATTATTATGCTGGAGAGCTTTAAGCTTGTGAATACAGTATGACTCGCTATATTTTTGTATATGCTGTTCCTCAGAGACACAAGGGACAGAAAATGTACAAGGTCATACGTTACATGACTTGGTATATTTTATCTCTCCCCAAGAAACAGAAAAGATACACCAACCACTGATGACACGTCTCAATGCCAAAGTGAAAGCAATGAATATTGTGCCCCCCACAAAAGCGAGCTCAAGAAGAGAAAAAAAAACAGAAACAGAGCAAAAATGACCGTGAATGGAAACGGCGGCCGTAAATGTATAATGAACAAGGACATTATATTCGGGCGAAACAAGACGGCCCGGAACCGCAGAAGTGACTTTCGATTGCCTAAGAGGACATTATCAGGAAAATAACTCACACAGCCGAAGTTAGGTGCGAGTATAGGCAAAGCAGGGTTGTCTGAATCTATCCAAGCGCGCAGCAGTCATGCATGCGTAAGTTATCGCTCACGTGGAACGCCCCAAACCGGCAGAACAGAAATCGGCCACGCACCTGCATCAATGCGCGGCTACCATAGCAACAACGCTTGTCGCATCCCAGGGGCAGTGAACACTAGATCGTGGTCGTGGTCACGTGATGCGAAACAACAAAAGAAAATGAACGGTATACACCGTACGAGTGTCTCCAACTGTAGGATTCTGTTTTCGCCTTGGTTAACAATGCGTTTTATCACCTTTCTGTGGCAAACTTCAGAAGCACAGTTGTCACACCCGAAACCAGATTTCACGCTTCATGACCATCGTAGTGCGGTCAAGCGAAAAAAAAAGCACCAGACTTTCCAATCGTAAATATCTATTTCCGCATCGCTTAATAATTCCATGAAGCAACAATGGGATCCAATGCACAAGCCTGAGCACTTTCTTAGGCTGATAAGAGGTAGCAAGAAGAAGAACGCACAACGCGGGATAACTGAAGACAAGCAAGGATAGCTCAAACTAAAAAGAAGGGTAACAGTCTACGTTAATGAACACAAATAACGACGCGGTAAAAAGTAACTGAGGAACCTCATTATTTAATATTTATGAGTAAGCTCATGTCAAGTAAAGTTCGCAAACACGCTTGCCATTTGGACCGGGAGAGCGTTCTAATGTAAAATAAAGCGAGGCGGATATGACTATGTCATTGCCTCTTGTTTATTTCTTCAATTTAGGTAACCTACGCCCACGCTTTTTATAAAGAAATCATCTGTGCTTTTTGAAGGGAACAGAAAATCAACCAAATGTGGCACACGAAATGACAACTTGAAATTCCCGCTGTAGTATTGGTTAAAAAATGTTTATGACTTAAGTGATTCCCTTGAATATCTGGAAAACACTCCGTACGAGTGATAAATCGACCCAGTCGAACCACCACAAAGACCAAGTTATGCCCGGAAAGACGGCGCTCCTTCTCTAAGTCAATACGGCTGGTCTGCGATGAAAGAACAAAAGGGAGAAGGCACCTTTAAGCATTGAGTGGCATGAAGACGAAAAGTGTTACCTGCATGCGCACCTCGGTAATACACACGCGAGCTCTGCCTAAGTGGAAGCGTAATAACAGCGTGACAAATACCTGCAGCCGGTCAATAGCATTTGGAGGACCATTTATCACAACACTTTTGAGACTAGGCTGGGAGAAAACTTGCGTCGTCCTTGCACATAAGAGTGTGCTAGATTTATTTACACGAAGCAACGATAAAGTATAGACCAACCCTATATGCCTTTGAGCATGCATTTGCTTGGTTGTTTGTGAAAAGAACATAGAAATTTCTAGAAATGGTTGAAAAGTCCCCGTCAAAGACATAAACTACGTTTGTATGAACAACTGCTGTTCATGTTGTCTCAATTTCATTGCGAAAACAGTTTTGAGTACGCTCCAAGTGCTTTTGTGCCGTGGCCGTCACCATGAGGTTTCATGTAAAGTTCAAAGGCAAGAGCGTTGTCCCACGCATCGCATGGTCTGTTTGCGATTGTAAACGTGAGCGGGCCACCGACAATCACGGATCAAGGGGAAAGGAAGCATTCCGGCTGCATCGGGATGTCCCGGAGTAGAAAAGCAGAAGGAGGCTGCATGGTCTTAACAAGAACTAAGCGTAGTCACTAAGATCGGGCGCGTTAGCGCGCGCACTTATCTCTGGAGGGATCAGCAAACAGCTCGTGTCTTCGAAAGTATTGTGTTCTTACCGCTCGGTTTGCAAGGAAGCTATCGATAGCACAAAGATGACTTCGTTTCCGGCAGTGGCCACGTTTCGTCAAGCCAGTTTAGATGCTAAATGTATTAGCTGCTTTTTACTTCGTATAACATACCAATTAGTTACTATCGCGTTCAATGTTCCACCTTGCGACGAAACTAACCTTTTTTTTTTATTCACAGGTACCCAAAGCCTTCTTTTCAATGCACAGTTTTCTAACTAAGTCTAACCTATTTACTCAACTGTTCACCCTCTCTAACTTCTCTCTCCTCTCTATCTCTTTGTCATGGTAAACAAGCAATGTCGCGTACAATTTAGAAGCTAAACAAACAAGCACACAAACACAATGTTAAGCCGTTTGGGCTTCAAGGGCAACAAAACGTCGCTCTTAATTAGGGCCTGCATGTTGTCAATGAAGGCAGCAACGCTATGCGTTCAGAAAACGCACTTTCACATTCTCAGGAAGGGCATTGTTACTAAGCTGCAGCGTCTGCCGTAATGAAACACGAAGCGGGCTTTTGTCTATGTACGTATTGTAAACAGTGAAATGAATTGGAAAGCAATTCAACGAAGCGAGGATAAAGAGAACGTCCTATTTGTTCCTTATGTTATGTAGCATGTGTGGGCGGACCATTCGGCAAGCTTGCCAGTATAACGTGGGCTGCAGATTAACCATTCTGCACGAACGTGTAACTTCCTTGTATTGTTTTCAACGCATCTAATTATACGACAGGGTCGAGCGACGTATGACGGAACAGGCTGATTAAATGAGACCACAAACACAGATTGAAAAAAAAAAGCAACATGACAAATCCCATCGCTCATCACTCTTTTTTTCTTGTTATTCCTTCGTACTAGTCCTTTTCCTCGATCGAACTCATTCAACTGCGAATGAAAATTTTCTTTTTATTTCCTGGTTACCGCCACCGAAACTCCTCACCCCTTCTTGTTCGACAATAGCCCTCGCAAGTTTAATCCCGGCACGCCAGCAAGCGGTGTCACTTGCTGGCGTGTCACTAACTCACAACTCACGCGAGTTGTGAGTTATTGTTTTATCGGTCGCAAGATCACAGAGCAGCCACGAACGCCTAACGGAAGTAAAGCGCGTGTTCCTCCACCCAGATGTCGCGGTTGGCATCTCGGATAAAATATATGTATATATGAGCAAAGTGGTTCCTAATCTTAGGCAGACACGCATAAACCACGTCTTTCCGGTACTCGCCTAATGATTTCTCGGATAATGAAGGTGCTTTTATAAGAAGAGAATATGAAGACCATAGGGGTGCTTTTGAGTTTGCAGGGGAAGAAAATAAATGAGTTTTTTAGCCTCCGAAAGTATTCTGGAAGAAGGCGCTTCGGAGGAATACGGCGCTTCGGAGGAATACGGCGCTTTAAGAACAAAGCGCTGGCTTAAGGTTTCAGCGTACGGAGTGCGCAGAAGTGACTGTTATTTATGCAGGAAGAGATTGATGAGTGTTCCCTAGGTAAAAGTGGAATATCAAGGTGGTATCACTTAATCACAAAAGATCCAGAATGCATCCTTTCTTTCGGCAGCCACATTAGAACACCGGAAGCTTTTAGTAATTTGCATATATCTTTAAGGTATGCGCTGGGTGCAAGGCGAGAAAAGTACAAAAAAATGATACCGCCAACTGAATGGCAGGCAAATAGGCTGTCAAGTGGCGGGTTCAGAAGGCGGGACAGGGGGTAGCAGCGATTCCCCTTTGATCCTGTGTCAGCGCCTCCCTCTCTCCTCTTTTTTGAGCTGGTCGTCAACCTCCTATCACCAATTAGGTAAAATGAGTGGTACCACTGTAATCAGACATTAAATGTACTTCTGCTATGACGGGGTTTTCGTGGTTCAAAAAAGAAATAATACCCCTCCCCCTCCTTCTCCAGCTTTAGTTCGAACGAACACTCGAACAAGCACCTTTCAAGCTGGTGGCGCCTTAAATTCATGCAAATGAGGACAAATTGTTTGTGGCCGGATTATCCTGCCAAAAGGAGTAAAAACTATTGACCACACTTGTCTAATGCAAGTTTAAGCCAGTAGGTTTTTGCAAGAAAGCGAAATATGGACATGTCTTGCACGCAACTGTTCTCTTGAACAGTGATCACCTCTGTACATAGGCTGCATCATAAGTTGCCAGGTGTTTGTAACTCTCTCATTTCTCCGTGGGACGAATCAAACGCAACGCGTTAGCCGTCAATCGGAGGAAGATCACTCTGGTGGAATAACGATAACTCGGGTCGTACACCATTCATGAGCGACGAAGCGAAGAACCCTCCTGCTGTAACAGACTAACACAGAACTTAGGCTGCCCACTCATCCTCGATCGTTAGATAAGAACGTCACGAACAGAAACTGATGCTAGTGAGAGTGGACTTACGAGATAACTTCCAGGCCTCGCGGTATGGTTAGTGAGATGGTGAGTACTCCTAACAGAGCATGAACGAGTGTTAAGACACGAATGAACGTGCCCGTGTTCGCGAGCATGGGGAGATGAAACTAGGGAAGGCATTCAGATGTGACACGCGCGATACTGTTCGCGGCGTAAGGCTATAACGAGGGTACTTCTTCACTGTTTATCGGGTTTGCTGAGCTCGCTGCCGTTGGTTACTAGCTTCCATAGCTTAACTTCGCACCTGCAACGCAAGCTTGGTGTGGTACGGTACGACATGACCGAGTGAAGGTAATTTGATTAAGGAACCAACAATGTTCCTTGCAGCGTTCTGGGCTTGGTTTTCGAGCATTTTTTTTACGGGGTGGGAGGTGGTGAAGGAGGTGGAGAGATAGATAATGAAAGAGGTACTCCAAGCACCATCAATTTCAAATTAGTGATGTTTAAAATCACTTCGTCGTCACTGTCAAGGCTGCAGTCGAACTCCGGGCTTTCTCAAGAGAAATATTGGTATCCGACCGAACCGTCGACTAAAGAACATATTTTAAAACCATATTACATTGTATACGGGAAGGATGCCGACTCGAAGGAATAGACACAGATATATTTGCAACTGATTAAGCGAGCAGAGCCACCGATACTGATCAACTCGTGCCAGTCTATCTCGTCCTCTCCATCTAGATGCCGCTGGTACATAGCCAGTATATTGCAATGCACGAGACAGATACAACACCCATTGCTCGGGCAAGCTGTTCTGACCTGAACTCTGTTCCTCGGCTCTTCTCCTGCTGCCCGCGCACCAGCGTACAAATGCCACTTATTGTCATCACAATATTATATACAGAAAAGCTGCTTGATTAGCTTAATAGCGAGGTGCAGGAACTGCGGAGCCCCATGACACAAAGTATAACTGCGACAGTGTTAAAGCGGTCGTTTCGCGAGAATTTCTGCGTCGATGTCGGCGTGGGCGTCGTTGGCTATGAGCAAAAGTATCATCTCGTACACGACCAAAAAAAACGAAATGGTGCAAATAACATAAATATTTAAATAATCCAGCCCCAGTTAGAATAAAACCCAGGCCATTGGCGTGTCACGCAGGTGTTCTACCACACAGTGATTGATTGATTGATTCATTGATTGATATGGGGCGTTTAACGTCCCAAAACCACCATATGATTATGAGAAACGCCGTAGTGGTGGAGGGCTCTGGTAATTTCAACCATTTGGGGTTCTTTAACGTGCACCCAAATCTGAGCACACGGGCCTACAACATTTCCGCCTCCATCGGAAATGCAGCCGCCGCAATCGGGATTCGATCTCGCGACCTGCGGGTCCGCAGCCGAGTACCTTAGCCACTAGACCACCACGGCGGGGCTCTACCACGCAGTAACGCTTCTGCTTAGAAATGCGGTGAAAAGAGCTTCCTCTGTTTGGAAATGCAATGAAAATAACTATTGCTTTAGAGAAACACGGGTACTGTATACAGGCTTCGCGATACAGCATGTAATATTGCAGTAATATTGCGTGTACAAGCATACGTTGCCATCAGGTGTCAGGAAAAGTGATTGTCATAATGACATGGTGCTTTAATGTCTGCCAGCCGTTACAAAAGGCACACATGTCACAGCGCGTATTCCTTTAGGACCACACAGAGTGTGCATAGCATGTTCAAAAACATTTCACGCGCATGATTTCTCGTTCTTTAAAGCATAGTACCCATTACACAGAATGCAGCCACACGCGAAATCTTCATTGACATAAGCCACATTCAACTTTATCGATCACATTGTAGTAATTCCTAATTTAAACTTCTCGAGTAATATTATAGAACAAAAAGTGCGTTATAAATGGTTCAAGCACGCCCTAAGGACAGAATGTCGCTATCGCTTTCAACTGTTAGAGGCGAAGCTTAAGGATACCACAAATTTTCTTTAAACTTTTTGGTTCGCCATGTTTACCCTGAGGAACGTAGGCCTGAAAAATATCGAACAGCTATTCACGCAATGATGCCACGAAATAACACTGAAATTTCGCCGCACGGTGCTCTATGGTGCTCCGGCGACGCCAGTGCCGAACGATACGGTTCTAGTAATTTCAACCGTGCATTTGCGATATGCCGGTTCGAAAAGCGCTTTCATCTCACCCGTTTTCTTTTTGTCATCTACGTCCAGTAATACCATAGTTTCTCTCTCTCTCTCTCTCTCTCTCTCTCTCTCTATATATATATATATATATATATATATATATATATATATATATATATATATATATATATATATATATATATATATATATAGCAGTCTCAACCAACATAGCTACGTGTTCGATATGTCTAGGTTCGTTCAAGCACCAAACGTTCATCACGTACTAAGTCATGCCTTGCTACTGCCACCTTTCACTTTTAGTTTCTTAAATTGATGTGATGTACCGTTCGCCGCGCGAACAGCTCTTTGAAAAAGCTCATTTTAGTTCATACCTTCTTGCTTCTGTGCTGACGTTGGCGTGGCGCATCGCTCGCTGCGAGCCATTTCATAAAAGATGCCACCTAAAACGCGTCTCATGTTCGTGAATTGCACACGCGTTGAGGAGAGAATTCGGGGATATCTCGGGGCGCGAAATTCAGCTGGCGCAGACGTATAAAACAAAAAGCATCAGAAAAAGTAAAGCAATAAATACTGGTTGGAACGAGGTAGTTTAGTTTACCTCCGTTCTAGGGACAGCGCTCTCACTTCAAAAAAAAAAAAAAGCGTGGGAGCTTGTGGCATTCTTTACGGCGCAGTGCTGCCTTTAGCCATGGCTTTAGCGCGTGGAGGTTGAATACCGCATAAACTCCAGTGACATCCACAAATGTTACTCTTAAGTGGGCAGCGCTTTAGGTGGCTTGGCAGTCGCGTGCTGTCGTGTGCAGTTGTTGCATAATGCCGTGTAGTTTGGCGTAACGCACGCAAAACGACAAATAAATATATAAAAAAAGAAAGTTAGCGAGACATTGAAAGACGAAACTACTTCTTGCTTCTTCTACTGAATGATAGACACTGCGTAAAATCAGGAAAGATATGATCCGCTGAGATGCTATGCGAGACTTTTCGTTGCTGAAAGAAAATAGCCCTCTTCGTGTTCTCATGTTACAAGGAACGAATAAAATTTACAGCGTGTCGCTGCTAGTGTGAATAAAATCTTTAAAAATGCCACATTATTCGAGTGAATAACCAGAACTAACATTGATTTCCCAAAAAAACCTGCACTGTGTAATGCTGCTGTATGAAATAGTCATCAATGTTTGATTAATAAACTTCGTAATTATGAACGTGTTGTTGATGTTGCCCCCATGCCTCACCGGGGTGGACTGGCTAAGGCACTCGGCTGCAGACCCGCCGGTCGCGGGATCAAATCTTAGCTGTGGCGGCTGCGTTTCCGATGGAGGCGGAAATGTTGTAGGCCCGCGTGCTCAGATTTGGGTGCACGTTAAAGAACCCCAGGTGGTCGAAATATCCGGAGCCCTTCACTACGGCGTCTCTCATAATCATATGGTGGTTTTGGGACTTTAAACCCTACATATCAATCAATCATGTTGCCCTTAGTATTCAGCAAGCTTCAAAATATCACGTCATTGCCTTTCCCGTCGAGATTATTTCCCTCTTCGTTAAACTACAGTGCGTGCGGAATCAATAAATAGCGACAGCGCCGTCATGTTTGCAAGTTACATACGACATCTTTAAGCATGAAAAAAATCAACTACACCGCTAAAAATGCGTGATAAGTTTCAATAAACTTGAAATGCACTAATAATGTTTCAATTCAACTTCCAATGTTTGGGTATAATGTCCCAAAAGCACGATACGAATATGAGACACATCGATGTAGAGGACCTTGTAAATGTCGACCACATGTGGTTGACGGGCACCTAGGTTTAAGCAAACGGGCCTCAAGCATTTTCACTTCTAATATTTTAAGCGTGCTTTACCAACTTTCTAGTGTTCCTAAAACCAGGTATCACGATGCGTCTTAAAAATAATCAGTTCAGTGTGCTTAGCAAACATAATAACGGTGAAGTGGCGTCGAACAAGTGGAAATGTTTGCTATATAAGTAGTAACAGTGAATCTGTTATTAAAATCACAAGAGCACTAGATGATACTCGCGTATCTTGCCAAGAACACTTAGTTATATCCACTCAGTAAAATCTAGCCTTAAAAAAATTACCGCTTTTTGTTGACTTACACAAATGCTTTTGGAAGATCTTCAGC
Source organism: Rhipicephalus microplus (assembly GCF_043290135.1). NCBI lineage: Eukaryota > Metazoa > Arthropoda > Arachnida > Ixodida > Ixodidae > Rhipicephalus > Rhipicephalus microplus. The sequence continues at coordinate 78,835,802 of NC_134703.1, forward strand.
TTAAACTTCGTGAGTATACCTTTTGATTGGGGCCAATATGAAAGCTTATTCAGTACACACCTACGAAAGAAAGCCACGCGTAATGTGGGGAGACTCTGCTCAATACAGCTGAGACCACTGGACATCAGTAGACGGCGTGTTTCGATACTCAACGTCATCTTCGTTTTTTTCCTTTACAAAGAACACGTGATCTGCCAGTGTACGCCAGAAGCCTTTAGGAGCGAGCCTGCATTCGACACTCATTTCCGGTTTTGGGCAAGCGTCGATCGCCGGAAGTGTTCCGAGCTTTCATTTTCATTCTTTATGTGTTTGTTGCGGCGAACGTTCCAGCGGCCAACTTGTGATTTCCCGCTTGATGTACTCTACGAAAAACGTCTTAAAAAAGCGGAAAGATAGAAAACAAAAGCAAACCTAACGCATGGCACTGCTTGTTAACAGAAATTGCAAGCATACCGGCTTTAGAAAGCATCTTAAGGGAACAACGATTCTTTATCATTATTATTTGAGCCTGACTGCTCCAAGTCGTGGATATCCCTACCACAAGCAAATGAATATATGTGATTGACTAAATAATCTACACCTACTAGTGTGGGAAAGAAGTGTAAACTTAAGGGCTCGTTTTTTTTCTTTGTCAGACACTATATAATTGTGAACTCGCATATAATGACACAAAAGACAGTATAGGGGGTGTTATTAGCAGTAATTTTAATGTAAATGTGAAGAAATAAAAGCGAATGGGAAGATAACTTTCCGCTGTAAGGAAACGGACCTACGACCTTCGAATAACGCGTCCGAGGCTTTAACAACTGAACTAGAGTGGTGGTCATTGCCCCCCCCCCCCCCTCTATCCCCGCACCCTCCACTTTATGCGGTATATATGTGCATTTAAACGGGAGAGTGTCAGACTACGCCACTTGTAGCCGTGACGGTGAGTGTAAACGACTCAATTTTATAGCTGTTGGCGTCTCGAACCATGTGATCATATTAGGAGAGCGCAGCTAACTAATAATTCCTCGCATACTAACTACCTGAGGGCATCAGGCCTGCCACAACGATACCTTCGCTATGAAGGAAGGAACTCAGTGCAAATTTAAGTACGCACTTTTTCTTTGTCAGACACAATATTCATAAAAACCGATGGGCGATAAGCGAAGCATAAAGCACATTATTAGCAGTAATTCTAGTGTAAATTGGAATAAATAAAATTGTAAATCCACCGTGTACGTATGCCACCGTGTGCTTCTGCGGAGTTATGTTCAACTGCGCCATCGTAAACATTGTAACATTTTTTTTTTGCTTTCCAGCCGTAGACACATGTCACGCACGTCTTTGTTTAAAAATATATTTGCATTGGAGTAGATATTTATTGTTCCTACATTTACGAGCTTGGAGGCCCAAAACGTGTTTTGTGCCCTAGAACGTTGCCTTGCGTGCCTATTTTTGTCAGCTAAAGTGCACTTTTATAGTGCCTAAAAATCCTACCTACACTCATGATGAAGTAATGTCGATGAGTTTGCCGTGAAGTAGTGTCGGTGATTACGCGCTTTGAACGAAGTCAGTGATGAGGCGTGGATTTCGGCATAGACGTCGTGCAGTCATTTTGTGCAGTACCATCGGCCCCCCGTTCTGTAGCACCTTGGCTCTCGCTATATATTTACTACATCTGCGCGCTAGTCACGTTTCTCAGCGCTACAAATAATGTTCTTCCATCCATCCATCAATACATTCATCCATTCATCTAAACCACCCCGATACAAGACCATTGTTCTGGGTCTCTTGTGACCAGGATACTGTCCATGGTGTAAGCGAAAAATTGGGGGACCCTTAAGCTTCACCTTTAAAAGTTGAACGCGATAGCGAAATCCGGCCCCTAGTGCTCCTTTCTACCACTAAGTGCATACGCATTACTGTGTTTTGTTACATACACACGCACGCATACAGACACGCACACAGTAGATTGCACCAGCGCGCGCTATTATCACCGAATGGGCTCGTTTTTGTCATCACACCTGTCGAACAAAATGCGTTAAAGGGGCCCTGAAACACTTTTTCAAGTAACAATAGAATGAATTCGCCACAAGAGCGTATTGCCTCACGAATCCAACGCAGCAAAAATTTTAAGAATCCGTCCAGTGCAAGTGGAGTTACAAAGGTTTGTCGCAAGCTGCAATGGCATTATCTCTTCTCTCGTCCCGACGAAAGCGCTGGAAGCTAAGCAGGGAGGGGTGGCAGGGCAAAGAAACTACCGCGCCTCGTGACCTTGAGCACTTTTTTTTCTTCGAACGCGCGGCTTTAGCAGTGTGATCACGTGCGCACGCGTGGAGAAGTAGCGGCCTCCCACGGCTATCTCGGTAACTTGGTTTTTCGGTCACAGACGCACGGACGATTTTTCGCTCACAACCAACGGGGCCGACGCCGACGGGCGGGCTTTCTGTGACATGAGCTCTTTAACGCTATCGCGTTAAAAATTGGCCATGTTTGTCCTAAACTGCGCAAGGCTATAGACACAGCGAGACTGAACGCTTCTGACGACTAATCAGGTTGATTCTAGCTTGTTTGTAGGCCTTAGCGAATGGATGCTGGTTGTTTCTAGGTTGCTTGCAGGTTGTTGCTAAGGCTACAGCTCGGCGATGCTACATTTCTCCTATACGTTGATTTTCAGCGCCAACATCCAATCTACGGAGACAAAGTCGAGCTGAAATCAAGAGTTCACACCTCTCATACACCTGTGGGTGCGTCGTCATTGGCGTAGGTCTTCCATCGATTTGAGGTCTTCTCGCAGCCGGCGTTGCCTTTCCCGTTTCCTCCCTACCATTATCCATGTTGTACGTACATGGGGTCTTCGGCTCTCCGCCTTCGCTTCACAGCCTGGGCTAACTGTTGCTTTCTTCATTTTTGGTGGGCCAGTATATAGAGAGTAGAGGGATTAACTAAACTTCTTGGCACTTACCTGTTTATTATTATCATAGTTTTCTGATAGGACACTCACACAAGTTATGGCTAGCTTAAATAGCATGGTTGTTACAATACTTTCTTCAACCATGTTACTATATTACAGACACATTTGCTCACCTAACTAGAATGCTTAACTGTGCTGCCTCTCATCCCTTCAGTGGCGCTGTCCACCACGGTGGATCATAGGTTAACGAGCTCGAGTGCTGACTCGGAGGTCGTGGGTTCGATGCCGGCCGTGGCGGTCGCATTTCGGTGGAGGCGAAATGGTTAAGGCCCGTTTGACGTGCGATGCCAATGCACGTTGAAGAGCGCCACATGGTCGAAATCATGAGGGCCTACGCCGTCGCTCACAATTATGCGGTGGTTCCCAAAAGTTGAAGTCCAGATATTATTATTCAGATGGCCAGAAGAGCCACTGAAGGCGTTAACTGCCCTTATTCCTTGTACAGGTCCCGCAGAAAGTAGTGATCATCGCGATAGTATTAGCACACCTGTTTGACCAGCCGCTTTCTGTGCAAACAACCTCGAGATGAGAGAACGTATGAGCTTTGCATCAGAAAGCGATAAAAGTGATATCAAAATTGCAAAGAACTGCCGGTCTCGTTAAACAACAACGAAACTCCTACGTTTAAGGTGCATTACCTTTTCTTATTTCCTTCACGTATCCTTACCTTCCTTTTTACCTTTATGTATCCCCTGGCACCGTACGCACTGCAGGCCTGGCGAACTTCATCTTTATGTTGCGGTTAGCCTTCCAGCATTCCCAACATTTCTTTCTTTCTTCATTTCTATGTCTAACTGCGCAATATAACTTCAGGCAGTCTAACTGTACACCGCTTGAAGATATTGCAGACAGCGACACAGTGTAGAGCGCCAGTGCAACGTTATGCTTTATTTAACTACGTCACACACAAAATTTCTATCTCAGGCGACGCAGTCCCTTGCCAATGCATATGTAACCCTGCGTTCGTGCGCGTTAAATAATAAAGTTGGCTCCTTCCACTTTGCACGCATGTTTGCATATTAACCTAGGCTTAATTATTCCGTTCTTATTGGCTCTTTTTTTTTCTTTCACGCAGCGAAGATTAGGCTCCGTCTGTGTATCCAACTAACCGCGTAATTCGAGCCGAATCCCAGGCCAAGAAGCATCGCCTCATTCCACTCAGCAGATCACAGGAAAAGGGACAGTGCGGTTTCGTCGTATCGTTCCATGTATACACATACGCATAAGAGAGACACAAAACACACGAAGGCTCCTGTTAAGAGGGCTTTGCCGCTAGTGTCTCTGCCGGCGTTCATGAATATTTAAACGGGTGATCGAGGAGAGAGACCCAGCGCACCACGAGGTTCGACGTGGCTATGCCCCCCCCCCCCCTTTTTTTTTAACTCACGCCATATTGTTATATTAGTGGTGGCCGTGGTTTCGAGTGTACTTTTATGAACTCGCGAAGAGTCCGCTGAGACAACACCGCTAAATTAGGCTTTATATTAAACGACACCCCATGTGAAATTATGATCTCGCTGAAAAAGAGGCTTTCAGGAGAGAGCGCTATATATCCCGGCCATGAAATTAGAGGCCTTGGCAATATTGCGGAATGACCGTCACTCATAAATGTATGAACTGACCAGCACTGCTTTCCCGCCTTGTGGATAATGTGCATACATAAGCATATCGAGATCACGTCGCCTTCTCAGAACGATATATTGAACAGGCGAGACACGCAATGGAAAAGTTTCCTTAGTCGCAATTCAAATAGAACGTCAAAAATTCACAACATTGCTGCGAAATAAGGCCTTCCTCTATCTCAGCGTATGGTAGCACACATTGATTAATTAATTGAGTGATTGACTGTTTGTTTGAATGGTTGATTTTTAGACCAATATTACTGAAGAGTTCACATTGGGAACAGTCGTTATCGACATTGATTGATTGATTGATTGATTGATTGATTGATTGATTGATTTGCTGGTCAAGAAATGTGCACCTAAGCCTATGCGCGTTTTCGTTAATGCGTTTCGTCCCCGTAGGAACTCAACCGCAGCGGCTGCCGGAATTCGAACCATCAATTGCATATTCAGCAGCGAAACTGCTGATGCGAAGAAAGTTGAAGTGAACTCAGGCAAGGCCGTTACAGATACGGACCTGTTTAATTTTGCAAAAAAAAAGGAACAGAAAGAAAAAACAAAGTGGATGAATCGATTTCCTTTTCTTTGTATGTATTTCATACTGCTCTGTCACTGATTTATTTCCCGCACGACACGTGTCAATATTGATTGCCTGTGAATAGAAAAAAAGAATCACCGACGACTGCGACAATGCATAACGCGAGTTCTTTGAGCAGCTTCGTATTGGGGCAAAGCGAACTGTTTTCAAACTTCTGGCTTTGCGCGAGGCATCTCCTCACCATAAATCAATATATTTTTGAAGTAGCACACAACCACTACGCCATTATTCGTATCTGAATATGAGCGAAGTACTCACTACATGTCTGTAAGGTATTATGAGCCCTATGTTGATGCTGCATACGGCTGATGACGAAAAAAAAAACTATGGGCGAACACTTTGCAGTGGGTGGAAGCCACTTAACCCCACACATTTGTTACACAATTAGCATTGCGAGATTACTGGATGGATGGATAGATGTATGGAGAAATTTTATTGGGTCCTTTAGGACATGTTTTAGCAAGTTGTGCGCAGCTCCCACGTCGGAACGCAAAGACCGAAATTCTCTGCTGCGTCATGGGCCCGTTGGACTGACTGTTGTTCGAGACCGGAGCTGGTAAGAGCAGCCTCCCATAAGGATGGCGTGATCACTTCGCCACAGCTTAACTTGGTATTTCGGGATATATCTTGTGCAATAGCGTGGGCTTAGGGTTCACGCCCCGACCTGAAAAAGCCTGTGTGTCGAAGCCCGAGGTCAGCTTAATTTTCTGCGTGGTGGAAGGTATTGTCTATGCACCAGGCAAGAATGTTTTGCCAGTTCGTTATACGAACTGGCAAAATAGAACTCTTGACGTCTCCTCATGGGAGGCTTAGGCCCGGCCACCTAAACCTGCTGGTTTCTTATAATAAAGTTCATTCCTCCTCATGCTCTTCCTCCTCCTCTCCTCCTCCTCCTCCCTCGTTATACGAGGTAGCAAGATCCCGATTCTTCAAAACCAGGTGGTTGTTTTACTCTTCTTCCACGTTATATTACCCAGGTTAACGTAATTTTTTGTCAAACATTGGGCCAGTATAGCACATTACTACAAATTAGTGTCGAGTCCCAGAGGTGCTCTGTGGTACCCGACCGCTGCGCAGAGGGGCTCTGAATCTCATTCGATCCTGGGTATCTTTTTTTCTCTCATTTCTTAATGTCTACCGGTTACTTTTTTCATGTGTATTTGTTGCGCCACCAACGGCGACGACGCTCAATGCGGGACCGGGCGCCTAAAAGCTGCGCTCCGAGACGAAGAAAATAATGATGTGTATAAGTTTGACCCCAATTTCTAAAAGATGAGAATGTCGTCAAGAAAGGCTGATGCACGGCACGATACCACCAGCTATCTTGCGCAATATATCAAAATTATCTTCCAACGAATCCCCTTTCAACACTACTACAAAACCTTGCTGTTATCTAACACACAAAAAGCGGGTTTTCTTATTTTTTTCAGCATCGTACGATCCTTATTAGCAGTGCCAAAAGCTCTTTAGTAGTAGGTAGAAAAAGATGCACGACTTAAGACACGTGATTTAATACTGATGCGCCTGTGTTCGCCCTCTTTTGAGGGCAACATGACGTTCCATCACTGATCACAGAAATGTTGTGCACTCTATACGCGGAGAAGGATAAGACGCCAAAGTTTAGATTCGCTGCATCGTTCTTTTTTCTCGCTATCTTATTATTACATGGTATGTGGATAATGTTATGTGCATACATACCAGTATCTGTGCCTTCAGAAGTCTAATTGCAGCGTACGTACATACTTCAGTGCCAGAGGCGCATTAACAGCGTTACATATTCTTAGGAGCTTGAGTCACGTTTTACGTTCTGCGTTACTAGCTAAATGTTTTGCGCACAAATAAGAACAGAAGAGATAGGATAACGGCTGGATACTGCATTCTTGCTGTTGGTCGAAAACTTGCTAATGACTTAGCGAAATCTCAGAACTTCTGGGAACGAGTGCATTGCCGAGGAGCTGCTCATCCGTCTTGATAAAGTGCTGCGTCTGTCTGGCATTGCGCGTACCCGGTAACACAGCACACTCGTTTGGAAAAGGTTGAGCACTTGGATTACGGTGTAGCCTGCGCAAAAGCTCGGTCATTTCGAGCTCAAAGATCTCTAACCATCGTCAGTGGCTCACCCCTTTAAGGATGGTTAAGCTACCCAGGAAATCGTATACCTAACCAGCATCGCTGATCTCGCAAGAAGAAATTTAAGAAAGGTTTACTTGACGCAACGCAATAACGTGAAATTGCGGTTACATTAAAGCGAAAGTAGACCAAGTAGGCGAACGTATATAGTGTACAGCATTATGAAGTAAACAAGGAGTACACTACGGTCCGCTGAAATTAAGTGTAAACACAAGCTCACCCTACATAACTCAGGCACGCTGGCCATTCACACGTGCAAACAAGTCGTGCAAAGAGCTTTACATTCTAACCATGGGTATATTTTCGCTGCCTGTGTAAACACTACGCATATTAAAAATTAAACGCTTGTTGTACCCATTTAAAAATTACATTTCCCTGAATTGGAATTACGGGATGTTTGCTGAAATTTGCCAGAATGTTCAAGGTCATCGACTAAGAGCTTGTGTGTCAGACACTTGCGTTCCCGCAATACGCAAAAATTCTTGACATCACGGATCCTTTGGGACTGTGCACCACCGCCGGGCAACCAAGAAGCAATGCGAACTGCCATAAGCAGCAAAATTATCAGCCGAGAGCCAGGCAATCAAAGAGACGTGGTTCAGCACGTGCTTAGCATCCTGGAACGCAAGCGGCCGAAAGCGGCGCCCCCATGGGTTGGACGCGAGTAGGTTGCTGCTCCGGGACGTCCGTGCACGCTAGTGTCTCGCTTTAATCCCCCTACTTCTTCCCCCTCTATGCCGGATCGTCAATAAAGTTGTTTCACTCACTTGACATCACGGAAATAAGCAGATGCAATTCGACGGAGCATTCATGTAAATTTTCTCAGATTGGGAGGGTCATGCCTGTGGACGGAGCTTACATTTATTCTAAGCTCCGTCATGTTCATTGATGTTCCGTCATGTTCCGTCACGTTCATGAGGCTAATTCTTTTGGGCTGTGATGAAGGCGATGCTATCGATGTGAATTAGACGTTGGTGATCAGCAGAGATCTGCGGCTCAAGAAATACATCGTATAATCGCTGAACATTTGTTATTCACGTCACGGGTTTGGTTCCTGGCTCGTGGGTTCTAGTAACAATAAAGTTCGATCGAAAACTCACGTATTTTTATTGAACGTCTTGCTATATGAGCCAGGCGAAGCACAATCAAGCAGAAGTGCGTGTCACTGCACCTCCCATTGTTCCATGGATGTTTCGCGAGACACCGTAAGACTTTACCAAGACAAGACAGATTTCACGTAGGTGATCCAAAAAAAGATATAATAATAATATTCGCAATTTTTTCCCTTTCTTTGTTAAACAGGCGCAGCCATCCTGCGTCATTTTGCCGCCAGTAAACCCCGGCTAACAAAGGCGAAGGCTTATTGTTTCCAATAAGCCTACCTGAAACAAAAAGGAAAATGGATTAAATTGCAGGCTTTGCAAGGAAGCCCGTTTCCATAAAAGCGGATTTCGACTTCCAGCCCTTCCATTCGAATCGAAATACGGAGCGGAAATTGCCCCCGATAAAAGCATCTTCGTGCGCGTCTTTAAATAGCTCCAAATGCACGTCACCATGTGTCTAAGCTGAAAGCCATCTCCTGCGCCCCTTTTCTTTTAACCTTCTTGCTTGTAGTACTCGACGCCTCAATGCACGGTTGGCCGGAATCCTTGTGACGGTTGACGATAAAGTGAAATAGATAGAAATCAAGATAGAAATCGCCATGTTGAAGAGAGCGAGCTGCAGGAAGCAGTCAACGAGTAAAATCAGATGTCGTTTGCCCATCTGAAAAAATGGGGGCGCTAGGGAAACTTTGCGTACGCGTGGGCCTGGGCCCAGTGCTTTGCTTTTTTGCTCTTTTTTTCCAATGCTTTGCGCATGCACTTCTTCCTAACTTCTTCCTTCCTCCATGCCGTGAACTGGACTTTTATCCCCAAGCTTTTCAGCGCTACTTTTCAGTTACGATAGCCAACAACGACAATCATGCGTGTTCACAATCAAGCGACAAAGATATACGACAACGTGAGATGATGAGATAGCGAGGGACCATGAAAAAAGGTTCGAATTGCCTCGTTCTTTGTTCACTAGGCCATTGAGGGAGCATTGCTACTACAATCCAAACGAATACGCATATGGCCAGCCAGCAGTTCCAGGGTCACGTTTCCCTACGTGCTCGTATGCACTTTCTCTTTCTTGCACACGGCACCGCCACCGCCACTGAAAATCGTAGCTCATAAAAATTACTGCCCAGGACGGCTTTCAGTTCTTCCATAGTAGAGAACAAAGTACTCTAAATAGTTAACCACTATTTCTAAACATAACGAGGCTGAGTATTGCACTCCCTAGAAAGAGAGAGAGACAAGTTTATTGACGGCACAACGAGGTCGTCGAATTGAGCTTGTCAGTGGTTAAAATGGCGGCTCCCGAGAGTTAACAGAGAAAAGCCCTCTCGCCTGCGGGAGAACTTGAAAACAAACCAAAGCCAAGATATGATTATGAGAGAAGCCGGAGTGGAGGGCTTCGAAAATTCTGATAATGTGGTGTTTTTTTTAAGTACACCTAAATCTAAGCACATGGGCCTCTAGCTTAGCGTTATATAACGTGACCTTAGTGTCTGAAGTTGATTCGTCATAACCACTAGGCCACTATGGAGGGTATTAGAAACAACAAAAAAGAGGAGACTCCCCTGGCATGCTAAGTTTCTTCTCATCCCTTAGTCAGTAAAGGGCGAATGATACCATCATAAACAACCCCTTCTAAAATAATAGCTATCCTAGTAGGCCATCAGTAGCACCAATTCGAGCGCCCTAAATGGTAACTCTGACCAAAGTGCTTCCAGCGCCGTTTAGTGATGCGTGATCACCGTATCTATGATTACGATTACCGAAACACGCCTTGTGTCGACACGGCTGGCGCACATGCTATTAACGCGCATGCGCATAATATATATATATATATATATATATATATATATATATATATATATATATATATATATATATATATATATATATTATGAGGCCACGTCCGGTACGGCAGCAACCAGGTTATCTTTTTTTATCCAGACGCACGAGCCAGAGAGCCAGCCCGCGTGACATACCATGATGATCACTACAACGGTTTGGTCATACAGATGAAGATGAAGTACATAGTCAGCGCTCACACTATTTTCCCCCCTTCGCGAAAGAGGGCAGCAAGTTAGAAAGGGTTGGGACGCCAAATATATCGTTTCAGTCGAGAGACGTGGGCGATCTCGGTGTGGCAGCGATGGTGATCAGGAGCCACGTTGACAGGAGAAACGCGATAGTTGACTTCAAATGTTCGTTTTAGGACGGTGTATTGACCGAGATATCGGTGAAGGAATTTTTCGCAAAGCCCAGGTACACGAACAGGTGTCCACAAAAGGACTTCGTCGCCTGGGCGGAACACAACAACTCGACGCTTCGCATCAATGTCGATTTTTCTCTTGTCCTGAATGGTAGCAGTGTTGGCGCGGGCGATTTCACGGCAGCGGGCGACGCGAGCGGCGAACTCTTCCGGGAGAGATGAAGATGGATTGGAAGATGTGGACAAAAAGGTGGTGTTCAGAACAAAAGTCGGTATACGGCCATACACGAGAAAAAAAAGGGCTGAAATTCGTCGTACGCTGTATGGCAGTGTTATATGCGAACGTGACGAAAAGAAGTATTGTGTCCCAGTTTTTGTGATCTGGTTGCACGTACACAGAGATCATGTCGGACAAAGTTCGGTGAAAACGCTCAGTCAGACCATTAGTTTCTGGGTGATACGCTGATGTGGTCTTGTGGATGGTGTTAGAGGCCTGTAAGACTTCAGCAAGGACATGTGAAAGAAATGTCTTGCCACGGTCACTAAGGAGCACATGCGGTGCGCCATGTCGTAAAATAATGGCGCGAAGGAAAAAATCGGCTACTTCAGAGGTAGCACCAGATGAAAGAGCTGCCGTCTCCGCGTAGCGAGTAAGGTGGTTTACGGCAGTAACAATCCAACGGTGATCGGCTGGCGTAAGCGGAAGAGGTCTGTATAAGTCTATGCCCACAAATTCAAAGGGAGTGGACGGGCACGGCAGTGGTTGCAATGGCCCCGCGGGAAGAGACGTGGTACGTTTTCAGTGCTGGCATGACGCGCAGGAAGCGACGTACTTGGCGACAGAAGTGGAGAGGCCAGGCCAAAAGCAGCGAGTCTTGAGGCGGTCGTAGGTCTTGTAGAACCCTAAGTGGCCAGCTGTCACATCGTCATGAAACGCTTGTAGGACTTCCAGACGAAGTGAGCAAGAAATGACGGGAACCCATTGGTTACCGAGAGGATGGTAAATTTGCCGACATAATGTTTCCTCTTGAAGCTTGAAACGGGCAAGTTGTCGTCTTAGGCGGCTGTTTGGAGCACGCGATAAGCCAGTGAGCCGATCGATGATTGTGCGGCAGTAGGTATCGGCATGTTGGAGCGAGGCGAGATCTGGGGACGAAAGAAGGTCCGCCGAGGCAACTAACTGTTTCGAACCAGCAGCCGTCTGTTTGGTCACTTTGGCGGGCGGTGACGAACAGATGGAAGGTGACACTTCAGCGCTTTGCGAGAGCGGGCAACGGGACAAAGCGTCGGCATCTTGGTGCTTTCGGCCCAACCTATATGTGACGCTGTAGTCATACTCTTGCAATCGTAGTACCCAACGGCCAAGGCGTCCCGACAAATTTTTGAGAGACGATAACCTACACAGAGCATGATGGTCAGTCACTATTGTGAAATGCCGGCCGTATAAGTAAGGACGAAACTTTTGTATGGACCACACGATGGCGAGACATTCTTTTTCAGTGATGCTGTAGTTTCGCTCAGCAGGTGACAGAGTACGGCTCGCGTAGGCCACAACTTGTTCTTCGGAAGCGTGCTTCCGCTGAAGAAGGACAGCACCGATGCAAAGTCCACTTGCGTGAGTGTGTAGCACAGTAGGTGCTGCAGGGTCGAAATGGTGAAGCACTGGCCGTGATGTGAGGCATCGCTTGAGGGTGTGAAAAGCGGCTTCGCAGTCATCCGACCAGACAAAGGGTGCGCTCGTGGTCAGAAGTTTGTGCAGAGGAGCCGCAATAGTAGCGAAATCACGTACAAAGCGGCGGAAATACGACGCTAAGCCAAGGAAGCTGCGGAGGTCTTTCTGTGTGGTTGGTGTAGCAAAGTGCAGTACCGCAGCAACCTTGTCGGGATCGGGCTCAACGCCATGTTTACTGACGACGTGACCTAATACCTTGATGCTGTGACTGGCAAACCGACACTTCTTAGTGTTGAGCTGGAGACCGGCTTTAGCTAAACACGTGATGACTTCGTCTAGCCGTTCCAGGTGCTGTGAGAAGCTGGACGAAAAGATGACAATGTCGTCCAGGTAGCAAAGGCAGGTCTTCCATTTTAATCCCCGCAGTACCGTGTCTATCATCAGTTCAAATATGGCTGGGGCATTGCACAGACCGGAAGGCATTACATTGAATTCAAATAGCCCATCTGGCGTAGCAAACGCAGTCTTCTCTTTATCAGACTCATGCATTGGAATCTGCCAATAACCGGAGCGCAAGTCGAGACTTGAAAAGTACTCGGTACCTTGTAAAGTATCAAGAGCGTCGTCAATGCGAGGCATTGGGTAGACGTCCTTACGAGTGATTTTGTTGAGTGATCTGTAATCAATGCAAAACCGTACCGAACCATCCTTTTTTTCACTAGTACGACAGGAGAAGACCATGTGCTTGTCGAAGGCCCGATGACGTTGCGCGCAAGCATGTCGTTGACTTGTTCTTCTATAAGCTTGCGTTCAGAAGCCGACACACGGTAAGGACGGCGGCGAATCACACGGGATCCGTCGGTGTCGATACGGTGGGCGGTCACTGTTGTTTGACCCAGACCTTCGGAACAAACGTCAAAGCAAGTTTTGTGCTTCATTAATAACGCTAGCAAGGCATCAGTTTGCGTTGGGTTGAGATGTTCACACAAAGTCGCCTTGAGAGCAGGAAATGCATCTTCCGCTGGCATACACTTTGAGAATGACGAAGCAAATGAACCAGTGACGACACAAAGCGGTGCTTCGTCGGTAATGCTGGCAACAGTGGTCTCCTCTGGCAAAAGAAGTGGTTCTGGCGTCGTGTTGCAGGCCGTGATGCTTGCATAACCACGGGAGAACCGCAATAAACAAGATGCGATGGTGATCCCTCGAAAAATGCAGCGCTGGCAAGGAACAACCACAGCGTCACCATCTAGAATGTCTCGTGACTTGATCGTAAGGACACGTTCTCGTCCGGGAGGCAGGTGGAAATCCGCAGCTGTCACAAGGTTGGGCGACGAAAGGTCGGCAGCAGAAGAAAGCTCAGTGTCCGCAATACGAATGAGGGGCCGATCACACGAAATTATAGCAGACGCCGCTGACAAGAAGTCCCAGCCTAAGATTATCTGATGAGCGCACGAAGACAGCACAGCCAATTGTATGTGATGACGGATTCCATCGATGAGAATACGAGCAGTGCACAACCCGGTCGGGCGAATTGGACTGTCATTAGCGCCGCATAACATGAGACCGGCATAAGGAGTTTGCACTTTACGCAGGCGAAAACACAATTCACGATCAATTACCAAAATTGCGGCTCCAGTGTCTATAAGGGCGTCAACAAAAACACCTTCCACACAAACAGGCAGTAAATTAGCTGGACGAGACGGAGGAGTTGTAACGTTCCGACAACAAGCAGTTTGCCCTCCAAAAACTGCACCTTCTAGTTTTCCGAGTCCAGAGAGATCGGAGTGGGACGCAGGGGTGATGACGTACGCCAAAACGGTGACAGAGAACGGCGGCGAGATGAACGAGAAGGATGAGACCCAGCATGAGACCGTGGAGAGGAGGGCGACTGACGGGAGGTCGATGGATGCGGTGCGGGATCGTATTCATCGGGTCTCGGGGCAAAGTCTCTCTCGTAAGCTGAGTAACCACGTCGTTCATCCTGCTGACGGCGGCGGCACAAACGGGATATATGACCCCTTATGCCACACTAGAAGCAGATGGGGTGCGGAGGACGCCATGTAGAATAGTGGCGTGGCCTTGGCACTTGCGTTGTCATCGCAGCCACATAGTCACATCCGACGTCCGCAGGCACGGTTGGAACTGGTGCAGGGGCCCGCGATGCAACTTCTGCGTACGAAGGCGCTGGGAAGCGCACAGGAAACGGGGCATGTGCAGCGCTTGTCATTGATGCCAGTTCGTCCTTGATTATCTCTCGCAGGTTGGAAGGAGGTGTGTGGACAGACGCAACGGTAGGGTTGCCTGAAATAAGGCCATGAAGTTCTTCTCTGACAATTGTGCGGATAAGTGCCCGCAATTCATGCTCTTTGGTAAAGCGAGCGTTGCAGGAGGCGTGCGGAAGGCGCATGGAATGAAGCGCGTCCAGGCGTTGGCATGTAGTGATGACGTCCCGGACGGTAGTCTGATTCTGCATCACGAGAACATTGAAGGCCACAGAGTTGATTCATTTCAGTAGATGTCGGATGCGATTGGCCTCCGTCATGTCATTTTGTGCTCGGCGACAGAGAGCCAGAATATCTTCAATGTAGGACGTATACGATTCGTCGTCCCCTTGGATGCGGGTTGCGAGCTTCTGTTTCGCTACTACACAACATCCTGCAGACGTGCAAATACCTGACGGAGATGCCCCGTGAAGGACGACCAATTGGAGAAGTCGCTCTCGTGGTTGTAATACCAGGTTTTAGCGACGCCATTGAGGTAAAAAGGAACGTAGCGCAGTTTGTGCGCCTCGTCCCAATAATTACAAGCGCTGGTTCGATCATAACTGTCCAGCCATTCTTCGATGTCTTCGTTGCGAAGGCCAGAAAATACCGGAGGGTCTCGATGATAGGTACTCATGGTGTAGTGAAGCCTAAGGGGCTCAGAAGGAGCGGTTGCAGCACCGGACGCGTTGGGTTCTGCTATCGCGGTTGCTTGAGGGCACAACCGTCGCTCCAGGGGTGACGGGTAGAGCAGAAGGACGTGGGAACCAAAGCACGCTCCACCACTTATGAGACCACATGCGGTACGGCAGCAACCAGGTCATCTTTTTTAATCCAGACGCACGAGCCAGAGAGACAGCCCGCGTGACATACGATGATGATCACTACAATGGTTTGGTCATACAGATGAAGATGAAGTACATAGTCAGCGCTCACAATATATATATATATATATATATATATATATATATATATATATATATATATATATATATATATATATATATATATATGTCATCAGCCTCACTACGTCCACTGCAGGAGAAAGGCCTCTCCTATCATGTCCGGGCTGCCAGAAATGTAATGAACCGTTCCCTTTTTAAACTATAAACTAGACCTTTTGTATTTTTCTTGTCCATCAGAACTCCACGAGAATATTGATCCCATGCGAAACACACACACAGACACGCGCACACACGTACGATTTGAAACCACAACCAACTCCACAGACAAGTATACTTTAAGCCACAACTCCGCAAAGCGCGAGCTTTAAACTGCATCTCTGGACTCAATTTTCGCCACAACGAAGTCGGTAGACGTGGTTTTCGATGCCGTGAGAAAGGCGTATGCAGCCTTAAACGCTTTCTGCAATGCGCACGGCGGTTTCTGTTTGAGCAATACAGCAAAAAAGCCGCTGCAAGAAGGGAGAGCTATGTCGCACGCGAACTCAATTACGCGGTGCGCCGTTCTGTCCGGAGAGCGGGGGCCTCCGGGATTAGTTGCCTCTGTGCGAGCCGAATGTTGCTGAAACACGAACGCTCGGGCAAAAACATACAAAACACATACTGGCGCTAAACTACGCACTTATCTCACAAGGCACTGAGCGGCTTTCCTGTTTAACTTTGCGCTGTGTTCTTGAACCATGAAAGTGCCACCAAGCGGGACGTATACAGTGAAATTCTACGCACAAATACGCATGACCAGCTCTGGGACGAACGAACATTTTTTGCTCATAGTTTTTTTACGTCTCTGGTAAGTCCCGATAACTTTGTGTACGCACAGACGTATGGTTTGAAAAGCAACACCGTATTCAAGAAATGTATATCCCTCACAACAAACAAAGATCACTTTTCCTTGCTTTTTGTTATTATATATAGCAATCATCAGAGAATACACTCAGAGTAAAAAAATCCCTGTTCAGCTGGAACTTCTGTGCCTTGAAGACTTCTTGGTAAGCTTAGCTTGTTCATGGCCACTTCAGAGTTCTCTTTGCAATGCTAGTGAAAACGAGCGCAGCTTAATACGGAAACAGAAGTGAACGTCTACGTGTTGTGTGGTGCGAATTCATCCAGGCATATTGAACGCCGAACCAGTGATGGCCTTGCGCAAGAGTTGATTTCACCCGTTTATGAGAACCATCTACGACAAAAACTAAACGATGACTCTACCACCGTGAGTTGCCATAAAAACGAAAACTTTCTATTGCTAGATTTCTTTTTTTTCTGAAGTATTCTAACGCAATTGCTTGCAGGCAAACAGACTTCCCCCAAAAGAAACTAAGAAAAAGTAAACTGGTGTACACTTTGGATACTATTTCACGACGAGGTGGCAAGTACAGAATACTTTATGTTGCCGTAAATGTGAAGGTATCTGAATGGGAATGCTGGTGCAAGCATTACAACTTCGAGGCGCCCGTATAAAACAGTGACACTGCAATGGTGACAACGTATTTTTTTATAAAACATAACCATTGTCTTGCCTTATGGTGAGATAGTGAGACAGACAGACAGACACAGACAGACAGACAGACAGACAGACAGACAGACAGACAGACAGACAGACAGACAGACAGACAGACAGACAGACAGACAGACAGACAGACAGACAGACAGACAGACAGACAGATAGATAGATAGATAGATAGATAGATAGATAGATAGATAGATAGATAGATAGATAGATAGATAGATAGATAGATAGATAGATAGATAGATAGATAGATAGATAGATAGATAGATAGATAGATAGATAGATAGATAGCAGTGTATTGAGCGGTCCAAATAGAATGCGTTTCTTACTTTTTTTCTTGTGGATGTTCCCAGTGATAAAAAGCTAATAAGTTCCAACCACAGCCTCCTCACTTTAATAACCACGGCTTCCTCTGCTTTTCAAGATCAGTTCACTTGACGCTGGGCGCACGACGCGCAGTCTCGCAGCAGTTTACGTTACCCCATTTTCGTCGGCGGTCGTTTTCCTCCGCATTTTCCCCCCTACCATTTCACCTCGTATAGTTCGGATGGCCTGTATAAAGCCTCGTTTATTGTCACGCTCGATCAAGACCGCCTGGGTTATGGTTGCGCAGGAACCAAGTAAGTGAGGCTTGATGTGCGTGCCTTTCGTGGTAGCCTAGTCAAAGAGAGAGCGCATCGCACTTAACTGACGCTCGTAAAAATTTCTGTAACATTATCTTACTTTATTTTCATAACTTCCGTCTCGAAAACAAGTCTGTCCGCTGAAAACTTGGGTTTCATTCTTTTGAGATGTACCATTAAGAGTGGCGGCAAAAATTTTATTAAAAATGGTTTGATTGACTGATATCTGGTTTAACGTCCCAAAACCACCATATGATTATGAGAGACGCCGTAGTGGAGGGCTCCGGAAATTTCTACCACCCGGGGTTCTTGAACGTGCACCCAAAACTGAGCACACGGACCTACGGCATTTTCGCCTCCATCGAAAATGCAGCCGCCGTGGCCAGCATTCATTTCCGTGACCTGCGGATCAGCAGCCTTAGCCGCTAGACCACCGTGGCGGAGAAAAATTTAGTGAAAACTAGACAAACTACAGATAGGAAGTGATCAGGTGGATCTCCAACAGCGGGAACTGAGTACTGTTTGCAATTATTTATTCTGAAACTGGCTTTGCAACTGCCTATTGAAAAGCAATTTAGCAGTTTCATTCAGCTTCATTCACTGTATTTAGGCAAGTAGTTGCCTAAGTTGGAGGAGCTAAAGGCAGATAAATTTTGCCTAACTAGTATTCCTCCGCCTATAAGTTTGCTCAAATGCGGTGGAACAAAAAACACGATTTCGTTATTTAACAATGTATACAGTCCTGCATTGTTAGTTGAGTTGTTTTAATGATAACGACAATATATATATATATATATATATATATATATATATATATATATATATATATATATATATATATATATATATATATATATATATATATATATATATATATATATATATATATATATATATATATATATATATATATATATCATTAGGTTTTATGCGAGGGGGACTATTGGTCAGCTGTCAGCTCGTAATAAGTTCACGTGCTACGTGATACCAAACAGGCTCACAAAGAGTGTGCCACACTCGCCGCCATGGCTGCAGGTGGCGCTGACTGACACTCCCACGTTTAAATTCACATATAAAAACCCAATAAAGTGATTGGGGGATAGCCGCCGTGGTAGCTCAGTGGTAGAGCATCGAACACGTTATTCGAAGTGCGCAAGTTCGGTTCCTGCTCACGGCAAGTTTTCCTTTCACCCACTTTTCTTTTTTCACATTTACATTACAATTGGGTCCAATAACTTCGCCCAATATATTCCTTGGCATTATTGATTATTGTTTGTTAGATCCCATTATTATTGTGTCAAAACACAGAAAAAACGAGCCCTTAACTATGCACTTCTTTCATATATATATATATATATATATATATATATATATATATATATATATATATATATATATATATATACATTATTATTGTGTCAAAACACAGAAAAACGAGCCCTTAACTATGCACTTCTTTCATATATATATATATATATATATATATATATATATATATATATATATATATATATATATATATATATATATATATATATATATATATATATATATATATAGGTATGGGATATGGCACAACGGGAGCGTTGTCAACAAGGATAAATATATTTATTTCCCATCAGTTTCGGGAGGGGTCCTCCCTTCATCAGGAGATAACTCATCCCCTGATGAAGGGAGGACCCCTCCCGAAACTGTTGGGAAATAAATATATTTATTCTTGTTGACAACGCTCCCGTTGTGCCATATCCCATACCTTCACGAAGACTAACTGGCCCATTGAATTATTACTCCCACTATATATATATTGCCACGTTCCATTTCACAAGCTTTTGTTATCGTTCCGAAACACCACACGATTCTCGGCGCAAACCACGCCTGCAGGTTGCGAGAAGGTTCCGGACTGTAGTAGATCATTTCGATAAGATCACGCCCACTGTGCGAACGGTACAGATTGTTCTGGAACCTACGCCACCGCCAGCGATAACTCTAGAACATTCGATGGCAAGAGTATAAATGCCGGCGCGCTTCGCCGCTTGTCAAATGTTGATCGAAGGCCGACGCTGCGTTCGCCGCTATCAGTCCGAGACTGCTATCTGTGCAAGACTGCTGCTGTAAATAGACTTTCCCTTTACCGGGCACAGGTTCGCCCAAATAAACAGTTAAATCCCAACACGAAGTTTTCTGTCTTTGGCGGCGTCACGACCCCGTGACATCTGGTGGAGGTGCTGCTTCGTTCATGTACCGGACGCCCCCGTCAAGCTGTGAACCCAGCCCCCTTCGCGGAGAAGACACCGACGCCAACCAAGAGCAGCGAACGAGCCGCCGACAGCAAGGTCTCCCACCGGAGTACGGCCTGCTACAAGACAAGGCGCGGAAGACCAAGACCATGACCTCGACTGCAGCGACAATGACAACCGGAGCGTCCCAGCCCGCGATCGTCATTCATCAACCCAGGGAACCACCAACGTTCCATGGCTCATCGTTTGAAGACCCGGAAACCTGGCTAGAAACATACGACCGTGTGGCCGCCCTCAACCACTGGGACAACGAAGAAAAGCTCCGTCGTGTGTACTTCTACCTGGAAGACACCGCAAGGACCTGGCTAGAGAATCGGGAGTCCACGCTCCGAACGTGGGATGTCTTCTGCGGCGCATTTCTTCAAACGTTCGCAAGCGTCGCTCGCAAAGAGAGGGCCGCTGCTCTACTCGAGACCCGGGTTCAGCTACCAATTGAAAAGGTTGGAATTTTCACAGAGGAGATGACCCGCCTATTCCGTCACGCTGACCCAGACATGCCTGAGGAAAAGAAAGTTCGTTTCCTCATGCGAGGGGTCAAACAGGAGCTCTTCGTGGGACTAATGAGGAATCCACCGAACACCGTCCAAGAATTTGTATCCGAGGTGACCACCATCGAAAAAACGCTGGACATGCGCACCAGACAGTATAATCGTCGCCTGACTCCAGAATGCGCTGCTGCTCAAGCCAGTGACTCCGACGACCTGCGTGAAACGATCCGAGCGATCGTGCGGGAAGAGCTGCGCAAACTGTTGCCTTCGGCGCAGCCTCAAGTGGATTCGATCGCCGACATTGTGCGAGAAGAAGTCCGGCTTCGAATTCCCGAAACAGCGCCGCCCGAGCCAGAAACTATGAGCTACGCCGCTGCAGTGCGCCACAGCGCTCCTCCCCGTCCACGCCAAAACGCCGCCCCGTCACACTTCCGTCGCCAGACGCCACCGCCGCCACCACCCCAACCGACGTCCTACCGTTCCCCAGCGGGCCAGCGCAGTGCACCGAGGAAAACGGACGTTTGGCGTGCACCTGACAACCGCCCCCTCTGCTACCACTGCGGCGAGGCCGGGCACACATACCGCCGTTGCCAGTACCGACAGATGGGACTGCGTGGCTTCGCCGTCAATGCACCGCGTCCGCAGCCAGGAGACCGGCCGCGTGACATCGCCGACTACCTGGCAGGAACTCAATGGACACCACGAAGTCCTTCCCGTTCGCCGTCGCCCAGCCGCCACCTGTCACCGCACCCCCGGCAGTACTCTGGCCCAACGCGGGGCCGGTCTCCTAGCCCGTATCCGGGAAACTAAGGGCAGCAACCGATGGAGGTGCGGTTGCTGTGCGACGAACTACCGAAGATCCTCCGACGACGACGCCGACGCGACGGAGCTTTTTGAACACAACACCAACCAGGCAAAGCCCTGAAGGCAAAAGCTCACTTACCGAAGGTGGCCGGACGACGCAACATGGAAGCAGCGGAACAAGCCGACGCAGCCGTGACCCGACGCCACGCCCTAACTGTAATGCGAGACGGCGAACTAGCGACCTCGACGTTCTTATCGACGGCCACAGTGTAACTGCTCTCGTCGATACTGGAGCCGACTATTCTGTCATCAGTGGGACGTTCGCCGCGAAGTTAAAGAAAGTTAGGACAGCTTGGAAAGGCCCTGAAATCCGCACAGCCGGAGGTCATCTCGTAACGCCTGCAGGAATCTGCAGAGCGAGAGTCACCATTAACGGCCGTATTTATCCTACAGACTTCGTAGTCCCACAGCGTTGCTCGAGAGATGTCATCCTTGGCATGGACTTCTTATGCCTCCATGGTGCCGTCATCAACCTAAAAACAAGGTCGATAACGTTACCCACAGAAGAAGCACTACCGCCGCGCACGCCGTCAGGACACTATGCCTTGAATGTGCTGGAAGAACAAGTCACCATTCCGCCTCGCTCAAGCGTCATTATTTCAGTCGGCGCTCCTAAATTACCTGACCTGGGAGGCGTCGTTGAAGGCAGTCAGCATCTGTTGGTCACCCGAAATATTTGCGTCGCAAGAGGAATTGCAGAGCTGCGGGGAGGCAAAGCAACGGTTATGCTCACGAATTTCAGCAATGAGTACAAACATGTGAACGAAGGAACAACGGTCGCATACATCGAAGAAATTGTCGAAGCCACCAGTGCTTTCGCCCTCGCCGATTCTGCGGAACCTGCTCAGAGGAACCAAGCCCCTCCCATAGCTTTCGACGTCAATACCAGACTTCCGAACGATAAGCAAGAACAGCTCAAGGCCCTGCTCCTGCAATACGAAGATTGCTTTTCGTCGTCATCAAAAATTCGGCAGACCCCAATCACGAAACATCGAATAATAACCGAAGAAAATGCCAGACCACTCCGTCAGAGTCCGTACAGGGTTTCGACGCGAGAACGTGAGGCAATGAAGAGACAAGTTGATGAAATGCTGCGAGATGACATTATCCAGCCGTCCATGAGTCCGTGGGCATCCCCCGTGGTGTTAGTGAAGAAAAAGGATGGGACCCTACGTTTCTGCGTCTACTATCGCCGACTGAACAAAATCACAAGAAAGGACGTGTATCCTCTCCCACGAATAGACGACGCACTTGATCGGCTCCATAACGTCAAGTACTTTTCGTCAATGGGCCTCAAGACTGGCTATTGGCAAATCGAAGTCGACGAAAGAGACCGAGAGAAGACGGCGTTTATAACACCGGACGGCCTCTTCGAGTTTAAGGTGATGCCCTTCGGCCTTTGCTCAGCGCCTGCAACTTTTCAACGCGTTATGGATACAGTACTGGCAAGATTGAAGTGGCAGACTTGCCTTGTGTACTTGGACGACGTCGTCGTGTTTTCCTCGAGTTTCGACGAGCATCTTCGGCGCCTTGAAGCTGTACTTCAAGCCATCAAGACGTCCGGACTCACACTGAAGCCAGAAAAGTGCAGATTTGCGTATGAGGAGCTATTGTTTCTGGGGCACGTTATCAGCAAGTCTGGAGTTCGTCCCGATCCACGGAAAACAGCCGCCATCGCCGACTTCCCGCCGCCCACTGACAAGAAGGCCGTGCGCCGATTTCTGGGCCTGTGCGCCTATTATAGGCGGTTCGTGAAAAACTTCGCCCGCATCGCTGATCCTCTCACTAACCTTACCAAGGCCGACTCGGAGTTCAAGTGGGAAACGCCACAGGAACACGCTTTCCAGGAGCTTAAACATCGCCTCCAGACGCCTCCGTTACTTGCCCATTTCGACGAATTCGCCGAGACAGAAATACATACTGACGCAAGCAGCGTAGGTCTTGGCGCCGTTCTTGTGCAGAGGGCTGACGGACTTGAAAGGGTTATTAGTTACGCCAGCCGATCGCTATCCAAAGCAGAAGCAAATTATTCCACAACAGAAAAGGAGTGCCTCGCCATCATCTGGGCTACGTCGAAATTTCGCCCCTACCTCTACGGCAGGCCCTTCAAAGTTGTGAGCGACCTTCACGCCTTGTGTTGGCTAGCCACCTTGAAGGACCCTTCAGGTCGCCTCGCACGATGGAGCCTGAGACTTCAAGAATATGACATTACTGTCATTTACAAGTCCGGCAAAAAACACTCCGACGCTGACTGTCTCTCTCGTGCGCCTGTCGACCAATCACTACCCGATGACTCGGATGACGACTACTTCTTGGGAACGATAACTACCGACGACTTCGCTGAACGACAGCGGGCCGACCCGGAACTTAAAGCCCTAATAGAATACCTCGAAGGCAGGACCGCCGAAGACCCGAAGGTATTCAAGCGCGCACTTGCGTCGTTCTTTCTACGAAACGGTCTTCTACAAAAGAAAAACTTTTCACCGCTTCGAGCTAAGTACCTCCTTGTGGTGCCTTCAGCTCTGCGACCAGAACTCCTGCAGGCCCTGCACGACGATCCGACGGCAGGGCACCTCGGTGTTTCCCGCACGCTCGCGAGGATACAAGAAAGGTACTACTGGCCACGTCTTACCACCGACGTCACTCATTATGTGAGGACATGCCGGGACTGTCAGCGACGCAAGACACCGCCGACAAGGCCAGCGGGACTTCTTCAGCCAATTGATCCACCTTGCCGACCTTTCCAGCAGATTGGTATGGACCTACTGGGGCCGTTCCCGACGTCGGCTTTCGGAAACAAGTGGATCGTGGTAGCTACCGACTACCTCACCCGCTACGCTGAGACAAAAGCCCTGCCAAAAGGCAGTGCATCCGCAGTAGCTAAGTTCTTCGTCGAAAATATCGTCCTACGGCACGGCGCCCCGGAGGTCCTTATCACCGACAGAGGAACGGCATTCTCTGCCGACTTAGCTCAAGCGATCTTGGCATACAGCCAAACAAACCACCGCTGGTCGACAGCGTACCACCCACAGACCAACGGCCTCACCGAGCGGCTTAACAAGACGATCGCCGACATGCTGTCTATGTACGTCGATGTCGAACACAAGACGTGGGACACCATTCTTCCGTATGTGACCTTCGCATACAACACGGCAGTGCAGGAGACGACGCAGATATCTCCATACAAACTGGTCTACGGAAGGAGCCCGGCAACGACGCTCGATGCTATGTTACCCAACGTCACCGACGAAGAAAACCTCGATGTGAGCGAGTACCTTCAACGCGTCGAAGAAGCCCGACAACTTGCACGTCTCCGTATCAAGAATCAACAGACGACCGACAGCCACCATTACAACCTTCGACGACGCTTCGTGGAATACCAGCCCGGTGAACGTGTTTGGGTGTGGACGCCGATACGCCGACGTGGACTAAGTGAAAAGCTTCTGCGACGGTACTTCGGACCGTACAAGGTGGTTCGACGTCTCGGCCCACTTGATTACGAGGTTGTCCCCGACGGCATCACGAACTCTCAACGACGCCGATCGCGACCTGAAGTCGTCCATGTCGCGCGCCTCAAGCCGTTTCATGCACGTTAACAAACTGAAACAGTGTTTTTTTGTATTATTGTTGTATTGTAATTTATTCATTGTACTTTCTTGCATTATTATTGTACCTTCATCTTTAGTTAAAGCATCGGGACGATGCCTTTTTTCAGAGGGGGGCAATGCCACGTTCCATTACACAAGCTTTTGTTATCGTTCCGAAACACCACACGATTCTCGGCGCAAACCACGCCTGCAGGTTTCGAGAAGGTTCCGGACTGTAGTAGATCATTTCGATAAGATCACGCCCACTGTGCGAACGGTACAGATTGTTCTGGAACCTACGCCACCGCCAGCGATAACTCTAGAACATTCGACGGCAAGAGTATAAATGCCGACGCGCTTCGCCGCTTGTCAGTTGTTGATCGAAGGCCGACGCTGCGTTCGCCGCTATCAGTCCGAGACTGCTATCTGTGCAAGACTGCTGCTGTAATTAGACTTTCCCTTTACCGGGCACAGGTTCGCCCAAATAAACAGTTAAGTCCCAACACGAAGTTTTCTGTCTTTGGCCGCGTCACGACCCCGTGACAATATATATATATATATATATATATATATATATATATATATATATATATATATATATATATATATTATATATATATATATAGGAAAGGTACTTTTGAACAAAAAATTTCAAATATAGCATAATGTTATCTGCAACGCCGTGTGAGTGCGCGATGGAAGAAAATAATTTCAACGAAATGAACTTACTAATGCAGTAATAAATAGTTCATGAAGACGTATGGCACATCGTGCGACTGTCAAAAAAGACACAATAGAAAAAATAGCGATGTAGTAAAAGCGTTTGCAACAGTCATGTTCTTCTTGGCTCTAGTGGGTTTATAACGGCCAACTTGGAGGAGGGCGGTGAATCGCCTCTACAAAGTCGTTGCAATGTGTTCTCATTAAGGCGATCCGCCGAGTGAACCTAACCCAGCTGATAAAAACATATAAGACTCCGCTGAACTCGGTTTTTGGAAAGTGCTACTCTCAGAAATTCTGCAACCTGCGTTTCTTTTAAGTGAATCATGTAGCGATTTGGGCACTGCGCGTCGCGCATTGCATCACGTGTAGGGGAATAATAGAAATAGAATTTAAAAAAAAGGAATCTAACAGTAAAAATGAAAACAGAAGACAAGATGATATGGGTGACCATTCATAGACACCATAAAATTATTCTTCATACGTTGTAGAGAGCGAATCACCTTCGTCACCATCATCATAATCAGCCCGACAGCACCCACTGCAAGGGCATGCCCTCTCCCATGTTTCGCCAATGAACCCGGTCGTGTGCTTTCCGTTGCCCCATTACACTTGCAACCTTATCTAATTTTCTGTCTCCTCTTACGCGTTTGCCTTGCCTTGGAATCCAGTTAGTTACTCTTAGGGACTAGCGGTTATCCTGCCTACGCGCTACATGCCCGACCCATGTCCATTTCTTCTCTATTTCAACTATTATATCCTTAACCTCCGTTCGTTCTCAGACCAACTCTTCTGTGTTTCTGTTTCTTAAGTTTAAACCTGTCGTTTTTCTTTGAATGGCTTACTGCGCCATCCTTAATATAGGTTGAACCCTCCTTGAAAGCTGCTAGGTTTCTGCCCGTAGGTAAGTACCTGTAAGACGCAGCGGTTATATACCTTCCTATTGAGGGATAGTGGCAATCTACCATTCGTGATTTGAAAATGCTTGTCGATTGTGCTCCAACCCATCCTTATCCTACTAGTTAGTTCGCTCTCATGGTCAGGCTACGCGGCTACTACCTGTCAGAAGTAGACGTATTTCTTTATAGTGTCTCGCCACCTTTTGCCAAGTGCTGTTCTCTGCCGAGACTGTTGCGCACGTACTTTAGTTTTGTGCATGGTAGTTTGTCCCGTTATACGCTATGCTACACTTCATAATATTATCTGAGGTTTTACACTCCGGAACCACGATATGTTTACGAGAGACGCGGCAGTGGAGGGCTGTGGAAGTTTCGACCATGTGGTGTTATCTAACGAGCACTGACGTAGCGCAGTACACAGGTCTCTACCATTTCATCTCCACTGAAATGTGACCACCGAGATCGGGATCGAAGCCGTGACCTTCTGGTCAGAAGCAGAGCTATTCTATACCTGATGCATCAACTATCTGGCTCCGTGTCACATTTGTCGTTCGCGCATGTCTTGCGTTCTGACGAGATCATCTTCTACCGTCGCGCTTTTTACGATGGCAAAAAAATGAAAGACAGAAAACATTGTTGTACCCTAAAAACGTGGCATTCGAAATGCCGCTAACCAACAATAAAGTGCCAAAATGCTGCGTTTGAGTGAAATTTTCACATGATTTTGGAAAATCTCTGGATGCGCCAACATTGCTGTCGTGTATGTGCGAAAGCATCATCTCAGCTAGGGATAGCAAACCAGGTTCGAACCGGTTGACCTCCTTGATTTTTTTTGTATTTCTATCCATCATTCTTACACAAGTAAGAACAGCAGGAGGTTTAGGATTGGCAGGGATGTTAACTTGTGTGGAACAACCGGAAGGCTAACTACATCATCTGCACGGATAAGCGAGTTTGAAGTTACAAAGCTAAGGCTGAAGAAAAGTGTAAATTCAGAGGCTAGTTTTCTTTTAGTTTGCGCAATATTAATGTGGTAGTGTTGACCTGCGTTGGCGATACACCTGTAATTTCTTTTCGAAAGCTAAATATGTCATAAAAGCCAGCTAATTGCAGCAGATGAGAGCGCCAATATATTTGCTAGTAGCACTTAAATTGCCGACTGCTAGTCATTAATTGATTTGTGGGGTTTAACGTTCTCAAGCCACCATATGTTTATGAGAGACGTCGTAGTGGAGGGCTCCGGAAACTTCGACCACCTGTGGTTCTTTAACGTGCACCCAAATCATTGTACAGCCCCGCCGCGGTGGTCTAGTGGCTAAGGTACTCGGCTGCTGACCCACAGGTCGCGGGTTCGATTCCCGGCTGCGGCGGCTGCATTTCCGATGGAGGCGGAAATGTTGTAGGCCCGTGTACTCAGATTTGGGTGCACGTTAAAGAACCCCAGGTGGTCAAAATTTCCGGAGCCCTCCACTACGGCGTCTCTCATAATCATATGCTGGTTTTGGGACGTTAAACCCCACAAATCAATCAATCAATCAAATCATTGTACACGTGTGTACAGCATTTTTGCTTCCATAAAAAAATGCAGCCGGCGCAGCCGAGATTTCATCCCGCGTCCTGCGGGTCAGCAGCCGAGTAGCCAGTAGACCACCGCGGCGGGGCAGCGACTGCTAATAAAAGAAGAAAATGTTAAATAATGAATTCAACAACGCGGTTTTTATTTCCATTCCAAACATTCGAGGGAAGTTTACTGCAAGGAAAAAAGGAAAGAGACGTTTCAGTGGAAGATCGGAGTGGTTCTGTATCCTCGTCAGCATCGATTTCGTGAAGATTATCACAATCACTAGCTTCAAGCCACATACGACTTGAAAGAGTTCAGAACAAATGGTTGTTGCTGAGCAATGGGCAAAGCTCAGACTTTTATGGGGATAACAAAATGGAACAACAGCGCTGAATGGGAACGATTACTATCTGACAGGAAACAATTTAATCCTACGATGAATCGCTTTGCGTGCGTTTACTAGTACGGCAGTTTTCAAGTTGCTGTCATTTCAACGACCACGCTAGCCAAATCGATAAGGGGCTCCATTTTCGACCCGAAGGTCGCGGAATCGACTCCCGGTTGCAGCAACCACATTTTCAATGGATGCGAAAATGCTCGAAGCATGAGGAATACGAAACAGCATCGAACGATGATGTTTCGCATTCTTTATGCGGAAGCCGCCGACGCAGGAAGCCAACATCTAAAATAATTTTTGTGTGTGTTTGATAAGGCATATAGAAGAGTTGAAAAGCGGCCTAGTTGGTTGGATAGTGTCCCGCTAGTTTGTGCTGCCAATATTTCAGTATGAATATGAGGCTCAAAGTAAACTACCTAAGTTACGCACCCACTCACAAGTGAACCTTTTCATTCCCTAAAGTTTCTATCGTAATTTGCATCTAACCAATAGACACACAAGTAAAACTAAACTCGCCAGTTTTCTCTTTTTTTATGGGTCTTACAGAGCCATTATATAATAGGCTCCTGGCTGAACATTCTCGCTATTCCTAGATTTTAATTTTTTGTATGGTACTCATTTCATCTCACTTCGTCGCAATTTCATATTTTCAAACGATTCTCGCCTTCTTTTGTTCATCTATTTTTTTCTTCTCTCATGTACACCTCAACAACGGTAAAATTGAGTTTACCGGCAAAGCTTAAACTAGGTTATTTTCATATTAGAGTTTGCAAGCTCTGAAGCGTGTCTTCTGCAGACTCGATGAGCATAACAACCAAACACAGAAGGTGTCGATCGTTTCCTAAAAATAGAGCGGTCGCCCCAGCCACGCGATTGGCGCACAACACCGATACTCTCATCCCCTCCCCCGTTCCCATCCAAAGAGTGAGAGAGATAGAAAGAGAATTGCCCGCTGGTGTAATTTCCAGTGCTTTGTATCGTAATAACGCAGGGTTATGCAAAAAAAAAAGAGCTTCGAGCCAGGCACTATCATTTCGGCCATTGTCGGTGCTACCTCCAGGGCCTCGTTAACAAAATTTTCGACGTACCTGCTTGATCCAGTTAGGGGATTAAAAAAAAAAGCTGGAACAATAACAAGCTCTTTAACAGTGCCGCTTAAGCCAGAAACAAAATCAAAACACTACTGCGCGCAGCGGATAGCTACGAACTAGACGAGGTAAAGAATAAATAAATCCAGAAACAAATCACGGGAGGAGTTCACATAAAAGTAGTGCCGACGCCCTGTGCGGCAGATCACGCACACTCAGGAGGTCCCGCAAGTGCGGGTCCCAGTTCCCGCAGGGGACCCGCGCGTGGGGCACACTCACTTACCATAAATGCCTTCCTGTATATTTCTCTTTGTTTTTTTACGTCCCGCCATTCATTTCTTCTCCCTCCGACTATATGGCTCCCCGACGCCAAAACCAAAGGCTTTCGCAGAGGCAGCAACACACAAAACGGTTACAAGGTTGGAACCTCGTGCGGGTCGACCGGCCCGTATCTGGGTCAAAGCCTTTAGGCTACGGGCCGACAAGGACCCATCGATCTGACCGCGTCGTGACCACTCGGGGTATATAGGATTGAAAGTATTCGCACGTAGATTGCTCTTCCGGTCTATCTATCCCATCCCCATTTACCCACTCTCGCTCACTCTCTGTTATTCTTCTTGCTTCCTCCTCACCCTCTGCGGAAGATACGGGCGGCGACGACAAGTGGGAGAAGGAGAGAGACAGACGCGTGGTGGGTGCTTGCGATGAGACGAGGGCCACGCGCCGTCGTTTATACCTGTCATTCTTAGCAAGAGAAAACGGGTGCGCTCGTCCATGTGTTATCACACGCGGCAGCTACTTAACGGCCCCTCCTGTCTCATTCTCTACTCCATATAGGAGTGACGCTCCAGACAAGGGCGCGACGAGCCTTTGACGTAATTGGCACTGCCGCACAAGATAACGTCGCCATCCTCGGGACGCGCTCGTGAGCCGTGCCCCCGGGGGTACGCGCATACGAGCTTCGATGCCCCCACGCGGTGCTTGGTTGGTCTCTCTATACGCGTATACGGGCTCGGCGTTGATTAAAAAGACCCTCCGAGCACTCGCTATCACATCGCTATTGTTGACCGATTTACGAGCTTCGGCGCGGGAGCCCTTGTCACGTTATAAGAGCGGTGGTGGCTAGATAGACCGAGCCGCGAAGTTTAATGAGGCGTATTGATATGTGTGACGAGGAATAAAGGAAATAGGGAGCAAAAAGAGAAATAACAACGCGAACACCAATGTTTTCTCGCGGTAATTAAAAGAAACGGCTCACATCTCATCTAGCGCCTCTAATCGACTAAAACAGGTTAGCGCCTTAAATCGACTAAAACAAAAAGTTAGAGCGTACGGACGGGATATAGTTTGTGCTTTACAGTTTAGCTTACTTTTAGGTGGCCGAGTTTCATTGGACATTTTTTGAAGAACCTGCTTTCTAATATTTTGCGATTAACTTTGCCAGATTTGACATTAAGATGTTTTTTTCTTTTTCTCAGTGCCGAGTTGGCTCTGGCAGATTGTGGGCAAAGTTCGACTGGAAAATTTGTTTACAACTGCGGCATTTGATCTGTACATATGATAGACGACAAACAAACAAATACACACACGTAACACTGAACCTACACTTGAGAAATAAAAACAAGGCATATCCACGAAGTGAATCATTATGAGTCGTCAAGAAAGTGGGGTCATTTGGCGTTACCGTAAATCACCCGTGAAATTGACCAATCACGCATGTCAATGAGTGACAAGCCGTGTACAGCTATATGGAATGTTTATTGGTCACAAATTATACGCTGCGTTGAGTTGTGAACTTCATTTTTTCTTCATTATTACTGCTTTGTAGCATCGAATCACACCCGAAGTTGACAATGAAGAGGTCTATGCACGTTCCCCTGGTGATTCTTGGTTTTTTCCAGTCATACGAAATGTGACGTAGAGAATATGGAGAAGCCATATACTGTACACGTCAGCTGTTGTCCGTGGTCATCAACGTCACCATCTTCATCGTCATCAGCATCATCCTAATTGTGGCAACGGCGAACAACGGCAATGCCACCAACAGACAAGCCTCAACATTAACAAGTTTCGCCTCTAAAAACTGGAGTCATTAGAATATCTACGTTTCCTAATGTGAAAACTACACTTGAGAGCTCCGGTAGATAGCATTAATCTGTCCTTTGGTCCTGTTGTGCATGAATAGAAAGAATTGAATAAAATGAGCGAGAAGTACTACAAGTCAGCCTGGAGGTTGACCAAACATAGTAATTATTTTTTTCAGAATACTGATTCTTTCCGACGAGAAAGCAAGAGCTAGCAGAAACTAGGAAAAGGGAAATAACATTAAACGCGATGAAGGTGTCACACAAAAGTCCCAGCACCCCGTATTGTGCCGCTTCGAAACATTCTACCAACGTATATGCAAGTCTGCATTGTTTGTTTAGATCGAGTGATAGACAAGGATACATGCGGCTTGAGTGCATCAAATGCCATCAAATTTCGTTCTACTTAACGAGAAATTTCACTCTTATTTATTTATTAGCTACAAAGTTTAGTACTTTCTTCTCACATGTTATAAAAAAGAGAAGAAAGGAAGGCAACAGAAAGGCAGCAAACAAAAAGGTTACCCAGAATACCCTTCGGTGCATGGCAGATTGAATAAGAAGAATAAAAAACCTTCCAATATCTACGAATTGAATGGTGATGAGTTGGCGAAGCTCCGGAGGTAAATGATGAGTTGACGAACTGACGCTCATAGCGGGGAAGTTGGCCGCCACAAAACAGTCTTTGCAAGTAGAGTGCACTGTGTACTCACTGTGACCTTCTTGGCTGGTGGCGGCAAACTCCCGCTGTATGGCGTTGACGCGGGATTGCTCGTTTCTGATGCCGGAGGTGAAGATCAAATTGTTATCTAATCACAAGTGGTCGCAGACCTTGCAGGTGTAGCCGAAACTGCCATCTAGAAAGTCGCGCTGTCTCTACCCACCAGCTCCAAAGTTTGTCGTTACCATATGTCTCCTGTAAATCATGTGTATAAAGAAGGGGGGGAAATATGAGGTATTATACAGACCAGAACCACTGCAATGCCCCGCCGTGGTGGTCTAGTGGCTAAGATACTCGGCTGCTGACCCGCAGGTCGTGGGATCGAATCCCGGCTGCGGCGGCTGGCTGCATTTCCGATGAAGGCGGCAATGTTATAGGCCCATGTGCTCAGATTTGGGTGCAGATTAAAGAACCCCAGGTGGTCCATATTTCCGGACTCCTCCACTACGGCGTTTCTCGTGATTATATGGTGGTTGGGACATTAAACCCCACATCTCAATCCAAACAACCGCTGCAAGGCCGATTTGTCGAACTGTGCCGCTGCGCTAGCCTGATATCATGCGCTTCACGTTTTACGTTGGCTGCTGGCATGCGAACTAAACGCCACACGACGCGGTAGTTAAGGTTCAACGTGAACATGCGCACACTCGGCGCGTTTCGCATCACGTACGGCTCGATTTTTACGAAACCATCGGCAAAATCGATTGAATTGCTTATACGCTCGTTTTCTTTCCCTCCCTCTCTTTTTTGTTTTTTTTTTGTTTTTAGACTGACAGCTTGAGCAATTTTCGGATTCGTTTTTCAAGATTTCCTTTGAACATTTTGACTTCAGTTTTTTTTTCCTGGTATTTCTGATAGCCCTAACCAGGATCTCGAAATGGCGTGAATGAAACACGCTTTTTTTGCACCGCAATCTCCATTGGTATAGGCGTTCTAGTCACGCTAGCAGTTCGTTCTTCTTTATCTCTTTGCCTCTGTCTCTAGATCTCTCTTCCTAATGCATCGCTTTTTATCGACTCCCTCTCGAGCCTTTTTCTAATCTCCGAGACACCCGCCCCAACGTCTCGCGAGAGTGTCGATGCGGAGAGACGAACACAAGCACCCAAGCTGTGGTAGATAAGTGCAAATCGAGTTGTGGCGCGAACATATGGACGAAAAAAGAAAAACAACAACAAAAGCTCGATTCGTTGACGCAATCGGAAGCGTCGGTATCTGAGACGTGACACAGCCGCCCATGCGTGTTCTCTGAAGAAACGTGGCGAAACAGGCAATAAGGAATGCCAGGCGTCAAAGCGAAGGAGAGACAGAAAGGGAAAAAAAACGTGCAAAAAGAAGGTAAGCTCCTGAGCCTACTGAATTTGTCACCCTCTTCGCGATAAAAGCCGGGAATATTGCGCACGCATGAAAATGTCCTGAAAATGGGAAACAAAAGACAGAAAAACAAAGCCGGGAAAAGCAGTCCATGGCACACTGGAAATGACGTCAAGCATCAAGCCGGTACTGCCGACTTCAACAAAAATATACAAAAACATCACTGCGGTATTGGTAAATAGAAATGGCAGTGGCAGGTTCCGACAAGAAGACAGCCTACCGTCTCATTCTCGACGGTGTTCGAGTTAAGACTTTTTTTTAATGTTTGCTCAGGTATCCAGCCACTCAGCTGGCGTGGTGAATAGTGTATCTATCTGCACCCGTGTTCGGTTATTTAAGTGCACTGAATCACTGTGTCACGAATGTTGGTTTTTTGGTTCTGTCTTGACGGCTCTTTGCAGTCCCCTTTTAGTGTTGTGCAGCAGCTACTTCATCTCGGTGACTAAAACAGGGCATGAACTGGTTGTAAGCTAGCGTGTATAAAAATTAACAGTGAAAGAGGTCAACTACAGTAAAAAAAAAAGGGGGGGGGGAGGCGAAGCGACTTTCAGAAGCGCTTTTACTTTGGGACGTTGTGTATATTATCGATCTATCAAAAATATAAGCTCGTTTCTGAACAACGGAAGTCGATTTTGTGAATCACGAAAGAGCGATGTTTTTCTACAGCGATCGATAGGTCCAGTGGCCGCTAACGGCAAAGCACAGTACAAGTAGAGACCGGTGTTTGCTGAGTCAATGCACCGGTCAATAAAACGTCTCAAAAAACGCGCGTTTCGTCGCCACCGTGACGCACATGTCTGCGAGCTGCACACAAAGCAAAGTGTGCAATACAGGTAGCAGCAACACTCCATCATAGGCAACACAGTGTCCACCTCGTCACGTGTCTTGCCCGTCGCCAGCAGGAGCGACAAAAGGTTAATGGGTGCAGCCTTGACATTCGCATTGCGATCGATAGAGGGCTCAAATATAGGTGTCATTTTGATTTTAAGAATGGACAGAAGCTCGAAAATCGCTATAAAAAACACCCGTTTTGAAAAACAAAAATACCGCTTACGGTTTCGCCGACAGAATATTTGCAGAACTGGCATTGCACAAGCACAAATGGAAGTATGCATATACCGCATGAATGATGGAGCGGTCGATTAGACGAACACCACTCTTCGCGCGTACAATGGATTTGATCACATGGTGCATTACCATATCGCATGCACGAGATTATTCTTTCTTCCTTTTTTTTATCTGAGTCCTTACAGAGATGAAACTTGCCTCTTTTCTTCAACCCGCTATACCTGCTATAATAGCTCGCTTGAATATATGGGCGCGGTAGTGATGTAGGCCTATGACACACAATAAACAACCAGAGAAATGGCTATTTTGCCGCCACTTTTACCACCAGCTAGCGGAGGCTTTTATTTCGATACATCACTCAATTTTATATTTTTGCACAAAGGCTGTATTCATGTTATCTGGTGACGTACTTAATTGAGCATCTGCCTGATAAGCTTCAAGACTCGGTACTGAGTACGTGCTGAGCGCAATGAAATTGATCATGAAAACAGCTTTTGTTGATTAAGTTCTCTAGCGTGCACCAATAGATCTCTTTAACGTGCACGTGGCTGGCATTGAAAAAAAAACAACTCTTACGAAATTATGACTATGATGAGTACGACAGCTATTTAGTAAGACTGGTGTCACGTGCACAATAAAAAGTATAAGCCTTTTAAATAGGGACACGATGATAAGTAACCAAAGAGGTAAACATAGAATGGGAACAAAGTGTGTGTGTGTGTGTGTGTGTGTGTGCGCGCGCGCGTGTGTGTGTGTGTGTGTGTGTGTGTGTGTGTGTGTGTGTGTGTGTGTGTGTGTGTGTGTGTGTGTGTGTGTGTGTGTGTGTGTGTGTGTGTGTGTAGAGAGAGAGAGAGAGAAAGGAAGCTCGGGAGGTTAACCAGATATTGCCATCTGGTTCGCTATTCAGAAGAGAAATATATTACCTTGAATAGAACTAGATGCACCATACTGAAACTGTCACTGTGTCAAATAAACCTCCTGAAGGTCATTTGTGGGGAGGCGTACTAACAGCAAGTGAAGAAATGGAGCTAATAAAGTGCTCCCTCTGAAGACAACTGCAATTGAAGTCCTACGGCAACTGTCGCAAGTGCTCGCTTCAGCACTTTTCGAGGAGCCCTGCACACTTCTCTCCCGGTGTGAAGTGCTACGAGAGAGCACAGCATCTTCGCACAGTTAATACGCGCAGGTAAGAACTTCCCAGGTTGCCTTCAACAATACCTTTGAACAAGCACTTTGTTGTCACGGGGTCGTGATGTTAACGAAGGAAGGAGTCGATGCTTTAGAGACCCAACTTTTCTATTTTGGTGAATCTGTTTGCTAAAAACGAAGTGTCAGCTCAACAACAGTACACACAGTAGACAATAACGGCGAAGAGAGCGTCGGCCGTCGATAATCTGACAAGTGGTCAAGGGCGTCAGCTTTTATACCTTGTGGCAATGTACACGTCCATCAACTCCACCGAATGTAACAGGCGTGTTCTTCTGAAGAGTTCAGGCATGGCGCCTGACAAGAGGGGCACGAAAGCAAGCAAGACATCCGCAGCCCATAAAAGAGGCCCAGAGCGCGACACACGAGCGTCGTCGTATTTTCTCTCGCTGGCACAGAGCTGGCGCTGAT
The DNA here is from genome assembly GCF_043290135.1 of Rhipicephalus microplus. Taxonomy (NCBI): domain Eukaryota; kingdom Metazoa; phylum Arthropoda; class Arachnida; order Ixodida; family Ixodidae; genus Rhipicephalus; species Rhipicephalus microplus. The sequence goes on from NC_134703.1 coordinate 78,872,207, forward strand.
GCACATCAGTGCAACTTATCATTGAATATTCCACCGTGATCGCTAGCAGTCGCGTACGTTTTTCAACAAGCTCTAAATGTTCACGTTGAACACGTAATCGCATCGGAAGGTGCTAAAATTATCTACATAGTTCCCCATTATTAGGGTGCGCTTTAAGCAAGGCAGCAGCCACATTTAGATGGGGTGGTATAACACGAAAACAGAAAAAAGTGGGTCGCTGTTCTCGCTTAACGTCGAAGTGGTTCAAAGTAAATGCAAAAAATGAAGACAGGCTTGCGAAGGTTCATCCCGTGAACCACGCACACACAAAAAAAATGTCTCAAGGTTCAGTCACTAACCTACGCAAAAACACGACTCTCTCGTTGCGGTCGTGCGAGAATCCAGGGTTGCTGGCCAGCTGTCCGTCATTAATTACGTGGTGAGAGCGTCTGGAGACAGCCTGGTAATTGAAGTGCATGGAACGAGACTTAATACTCGGCCCTGCGTTTTTATGTGCTTTATTTTTCTCGCTCTGATTATTCTAACCGAGGACACGGTAGAGAGTTATCCGCATAAGAGCTCGAAAAAAATAAGTGAACTGATGCCCTAGAGAAAGTTCAATGCAGTGTTCTGCACGCATTTTCCTTGTACGTGTTTGTCGCAGGCCTGATAATAGAAAATACCTCGACTTTGTTGAGAGGTGAGAGAGGGGGTGTCGCGGACTAATTAAGGCAGTGTGTCACGCACGCTGTTGTTCCTGGACAGCGTCCGTGGTTCGTCAGATGACACCGACACAATCAGTCAAGCAGAAAGATGCGTAAAAAAATTATTTTGGTTGCACGCAATAGGTCTGGATAACGAAATTTCCGGAAACACAAGCGCACTGTCTCTCTTTGTCTCTCTCTGTCTCTCTCGCTCTCTCTTTGTGAGGGTGACGGCGGACAAGACTGACTCAGCAAGTGTTTTGTCGTGTTCGCTGCAGAGGCGTTCGCCATCAGCTTATCTTTCTTCTTTAATAACTGAACTCTCCGGGAAGGAATACCTTAGCAACATGCGATGTTGGGCTGGATTGTGCATAACTACTTGAAGGACGTGGTGTAGCGTTACAAAAAAGAGGAAAGAAGCGACCGAAAGAGCGCAAAGAATGGCGTTCTTCCCGTCTATTCTTTCGTCTCCTTTGTAACGCTGCGCAACGTCAATCAAATAGTGACTAATTCATTATTTTCAAGGTTCTGCAGAAACGCTTCTTAGCTTCTCCCACTGTAGAATCGAGCAATTTTCGTGCGTGATCCTGCAATCAAGAAAAAAAAACTACGATGACAGTACTGTCGCGCGTACTTGGTACACGCAGTGCTTAGAAAGTAGTCAATCAAACACCGATGTACAGCAGCGATCACCCTGCACCTCTAACTCGCATATTTTGGGGGCACAAACTTGCTTGTCGCAAGGTTTCTTAAAACTACAACCGCACCATGACAAGACGCGCACCTTCAAACGTACCCACAATTACTGCTGCCGTTTCCCCATGAGTTCTCACCTGTTTATCCTTCTTCCCGGTGCACAATAACCAGCCCCATCCGCGTATGCTTATCATCCGTTACTGCGCAAGGTTTTGCTACGTTGTTTCTACGTTGGTTCTAAGCGCAGAGACGTTCGATTTAAACCATTGACGCTCACGGAACATAAACCAAACTCAAGAGACAAAAACTCACGCTGACACCGAGTATTCGCTCCTCCCGCAGGAGGTTTTAACGCTCAGTCGTCGCTGTCGTAGAGCTTCCGTCACTTCGAGCTATTCTTGCAGCCATCATTGCCTTTTTTGTCCTCTAATATTCTCTCCTTACACATGCCGCTGAAGCACTTCACGCGCATGGTTCAATTAAGCTGAAACATGCGGCCAAGGTGTTTATCACTGGTTAACTCCTACAGTTTTACAGCGAAAGCTGTTGCGAGATCACAACACGGGTCACGTGCTGTGCCGTAGTTTTCCACCGCCGCCTGTGTTCGTAACCGCTATCGCTCTAAGTAAGAAAAAAAACTCAGTAAATAAAAAAAAACCACCAAGGACACAGCGGAGTTCGAACCCGGGTCCCCTCCGAGCCAGCCCACTATTGTACCACTCAGCGACGCCACTGCTAAAACTCGTTCGCAAATTAGCCTCAGGCAAACTTTAAGTCGGGAAAAAAACGCGTTAATATTATTAATAAAGCTTTAGAGAACAGCAACAACCAGGCGCCACAGAATGTGAATTGCGTAACGAGTGGATCGTGCGATGCCCCAACGCATTAGAGAAGCTTGTCGTTGATCCCCTATTAGATGGGGCGCATGCCCGTTTCAGGCCTAATTTTTCATCGTCATCAACCACTGCATAACAAAATTTGCGTAAAATTTCTTGCAAGTCTGTAGCGGGCACCACGCTTCTGAGAATAATAACGAAGGATAACACAGTGAATGCCAGCTTACTACACAGAAATTACGATTATTCATGGCATAGTGTGTACCCAGCCAGTGTGCCTGTAGAAATTTTCTAAGTAGTATTTACAAAAGGCTCTGAAAGACCTCTCTGCCAGCTTTTGCTGTGACCGTACTGCGCGTTCCGCGCAGGCCTGGCGGTTTTTTTTTAATGAAAGTTTTGCTCAATTACGGGTAACGTCTGTCTAGAAATGTTATTTCGTGCTTGCTAGCCCTTCTGTTTTCTGCTTAATTTTTAGTGGATCAGCTGTGAGCAGTAGGATTTGCCTAATTTTTGTGGTACATAGCTGTCCATGATAACGGTAGCGTCCTGTATGGGCTTATGCCCAATAAAGTCTTTACTGTCGACTTAGACAGCTTCTCAGGTTATAAAATGAACGTTTTTGCGTACCAAAAGCACGATATGATTATGAGGCAAGCGAAATCCCGCTATTTCTACCATTCAGTCTTTTCTATTGTGCACTCATGGCACGTATGTTCCAGGTCAGTAGCCATTTACAATATGGTTAAAGCATTGCTTTGTATCACCCACTGTTTGTTGTTTCGTTAGCGGCGCTCACCGACAATCAGTGCTGAAAGCAATACAGCGCAATTCTTTAGGAAAATAATGTGTTTTTTTTGTCGGAACTTTAAGAGCTTCGTTACCTGTTACTGTCAGGCTGTCTAGCAAAATTCTACGGCAACCTGTAAGAAGGGACATTGCAAACGACGAAAATAGACCTGCTATCAAACATTCACAGGTCTATCTTTCTAGGGGGAGGGGACTTTCGTGGAAAGAACACAAAGCACTCGAAAAGCACATGATGTTGGTGCGCAGTATTCTGCCTACCCTAAGGCAAGGACTCTATGTTTCAGAACTCGCTTCGTTATTTATGTACAAAACTACATGCCACTTTCTGTTTATTTTAAACTTTGTGGCATCCGACGATAGTGACACCGTGCGTATCCTGAGGAAGAAGTCCTCATCTCGAGATGTCAACTGCTTAGCTAAACAACCCATCGTAGAAAGTTTTTTTTTTATCACTGCCCCTAATGTTGCACACCTGTCCCATGTTAAGCACTAACACTCACTCAGGAAAAATCGAGACAGAGTTATACACCGTACCTTTCAGTTATGCCGCGAAGATATCCATAAAATTGGTACAGACAAGTATTCCTCAATTTCCTGACAGAGCGTGTGTTGTCAGATACCCTCAAGAAAAAACAAAAAAAGACTTCTTGAGAAATTCGCATTTTAGAAAGAGACCCACTTGGAGGAAAGGCATTTAGGGATGCGATTGCTTGCTGTTATTTGCTAACGTTGCAAACGTGGAAGTTGAGCGAAACGAAAAATGGACAAAAAACTTTTTTGCCGCGCTCACTTTCACGAGGTTTGTCTCCATGCAGGCAGTTAAATCTATTCGCGAACTCTAGGAAGAAAACCTTTCAAAGCTTCGTAAAAACACGTCCGCTTCCATTGATCCTGCTCACGTTCATCGAATTCCGAGTATTAAAGAGGAATCCAGCAATAGGGTTTTCAGTTGTTCCTTCTTCTGTTGCTCTACTAGAAGCTAAGGTGAGACTTGAAGGTTGCGCCTAAAGATGCAGTCGTGTTCGTTGTCGCGAGCCCTTTTGATTTACGCGGCCATTGTTGGCTGAACGTCTATCATATACCGCCCCCTTGAGGTGAAGGCCGTAAAAAGGGAACTGGGCGGTTGCCTCCATTCAAGGTGAGCACAGGCCAGGGTCAACAACTCAATGCCACCGTGATTGAGGGCGTGGAACCTGGGACTTACGGCGCAAGCTCTTCATAATGCAGAGGCACAAGCGCCGGTAGAGGAGGCGAAGGCGGAGTGTACAGAACACTGTGCTCCTTGTGAGTGCGCGAGAACAACGACACTCCTAGGAGAGGAAGGAGAAGGCAACGTGACGAACGACGCGACGTCGTTTAATGTGTGGGCCGGTGACTCCTTTCTGTTCTCTCCCAGATAACTATCAACTCGCCTCCTCCTCCCCCACAAGTAAACAAAGCGCATAAAGCAGGATCGAAGAGTGCGGGACGTCCTTTATTGACCAGCACGACAGATTTGGCCCGCCTTTGTGCCCGAGGCTGGATCGGGTGTGGTTTAGTGAATGTCATGGTGGTCACGGTGTACTCCCGCTATATATATATATATATATATATATATATATATATATATATATATATATATATATATATATATATATATATATATATATATATATATATATATATATATATATATATATATATATATATATATATATATATATATATATATATATATATATATATATATATATATATATATACGCCTTTTCTCTGGATGAATGAAGCGGCTCCTATGCATGTATTGACTGTGACATGTTTGAAGCATGACAACGTGCCTAAAAGAAGGGGTGATAGCTGCTGGGATTGCGGATGCACGTTGTTTTTCTTGCAAAGAAAAGAAGAAAAAGATTAGCGTCCGATTAAAAGCGCATATAAAAACGTTGCTTCATAAAGAAAGCAACAGAATACCAATCAAGATGGGTGTAAGGCAGGGGGGCACAATCTCCCCACTGCTATTTACCGCGTGCTTGCAGGAGGTTTTCAGAAGCCTAGAGTAGGAACAGTTAGGGATAAGAGTTATGGAGAGTACCTTAGTAACCTGTGCTTCGCCGATGACATTGCATTGCTGAGTAACTCAGGGGACGAATCGCAACTCATGATTACGGAGTTAGACAAGGAGAGCAGAAAGGTTGGTCTTAAAATTAATCTGCAGAAAACGAAAGTAATGTGCAACAACCTCGGAAAGGAACAGCGCTTCGAGATAGGTAATAGTGCACTTGAAGTTGTAAAAGACTATGTCTACTTAGGGCAGGTAATAACCGCAGAGCCTAACCACGAGATTGAAGTAACTAGAATAATAAGAATGGTGTGGAGCACATTCGGCAAGCACTCTCAAATTATGAGAGGTAGATTCCCACTATCCCTCAAAAGGAAGGTATATAACAGCTGTATCTTGCCGGTACTTAGCTACGGAGCAGAAACCTGGAGACTTACAAAGAGGGTTCAGCTTAAATTGAGGACGACGCAGCGAGCAATGGAAAGAAAAATGGTAGGTGTAACCATAAGAGACAAGAAGAGAGCAGAGTGGATTAGAGGACAAACGGGGGTTAAGGATATCATAGTTGAAATAAAGAAGAGGAAATGGACATGGGCTGGTCATGTAGCGCGTAGACAGGATAACCGCTGGTCATTAAGGGTAACTGATTGGATTCCCAGAGAAGGAAAGTGGGTTAGGGGGAGAAAGAAGGTTAGGTGGGCAGATGAGATTAAGAAGTTTGCGGGTATAAATTGGCAGCAGCAAGCGCAGGACCGGGTTAACTGGCGGAACATGGGAGAGGACTTTGTCCTGCAGTGGACGTAGTCCGGCTGATGATGATGATGATGATGATGATGATGATGATGATGATGATGATGATGATGATGATGATAAAAACATTCTTTGAAATACAAAAAACTGGCACGAGCATCGAATTTTCCGCAGTGCATCGTTGCAGGCAGCGTAGGGAAGACGAACGCGCCACTCTATTACCTAAACATAGCAAGCGGGAAGCGCATAGGATCAGAGGCCCCCCTGGGTAAAACACCCTTCGTACGTGAGAACTTTCAGCGTTTGCAATACGCTTCTTTGACTATAAATAAATTTAGGCCCGTAGACATCCCTACGTGATCCCTTCTGAGTTTCTAACAGCGGAGATTTTTCAGGTCAAGGTCATTCTCCAGAGAGCGCTTGCAGTTCCTAGCTGGAGTGAATAAACTTTAGCTGCATTTATTCCTAGCTGAAATACGTGTCACAGAAATAGGAAAGGCCTCTAACCACTGGAGCACTAAAAATGAAAAAAAAATCCGCAGGCAAACGAGTATGTGTGACGGGGCCTGAACTAAATAAACTAAACAAAGAAATAAAAAAGAGAGAAAGAAAGAAATGAGAAAACAAAAATATGAAAAAGAAAAAAGAGAAAAAGACAGCAAGAAAGAAAAAAAAGAAAGAAAGTAAAAGTCGTGACATGACAGAAACGCACGAAATAGTGATGTTGACGCACCGTTTTATAGCTTTGTCAAGGTGGGCAGATCACGGATGCCATGCAAAACGAGCTGAGCAGCCCTCTACTTTATGTTGGAGGCAATGTAAAGCCACGTTAGGTGCATAAAGCTTTCAGAGGGTGGTGTTGCAGATCAATACTTCTACTGAGAATGAAAAAAAAAGTCTTTAGTCCTCATGCCATCTTAGGTGAAGGCATGGGGCCTCAAGTTAGTTTTTCTAATCCCCGCATCCTTATCGCCAGTGCAGTGTAGCTAGCCGGAAGCTCATTTGGCCAACCTTCATGCCTTTTTTATTCTCGTTCCTTCTCTCTCTATCTCTCACAATGACGAGGCTTAATGACGACGATCCCAAATCATGTTCACTTGCATAGGAACTCACACGACTGTGGCTTCCTAATTGCTCCACGCAGATCAGGAGTCGGCGGAGGGCGAGCAGCAAGCAAACCACCAGCGGTCCGACGAGGACGCCGAGGAGCGGGCGGCTGCCGAAGCTGCCACCAAGATACAGGCCACCTTCCGCGCCTACAAGGTGCGCAAGGAGGTGCGCCTCGGAGGAAGCAGCGCAGGAGGGAGCGAGGCGAACCTCTCTCCGTCTCGCACCGACCCAGCCATGAAGGAGCCCGAAGAGGAAAACGTGAGTGCTGTTCCAATAATGGGACTCCACACGCGCTCCTCATTAGCGCAGACGTGCCTTGCTCTGTTTGTCCGGCAGTGGAGGAAAGCAGGGATGGGAAATTGCTTACGGTGTTATACATGCCCTAACACACATGGCAACATCTATCTATCTATCTATCTATCTATCTATCTATCTATCTATCTATCTATCTATCTATCTATCTATCTATCTATCTATCTATCTATCTATCTATCTATCTATCTATCTATCTATCTATCTATCTGTCTGTCTGTCTATCTATCTATCTGTCTGTCTGTCTGTCTGTCTGTCTGTCTGTCTGTCTGTCTGTCTGTCTGTCTGTCTGTCTGTCTGTCTGTCTGTCTGTCTGTCTGTCTATCTGTCTATCTATCTATCTATCTATCTATCTATCTATCTATCTATCTATCTGTCTGTCTGTCTGTCTGTCTGTCTGTCTGTCTGTCTGTCTGTCTGTCTGTCTGTCTGTCTGTCTGTCTGTCTGTCTGTCTGAACATAATTTCCTTATTCCTTTATGGTTCATTATTTCAAATGTTTCTTTCGCTTGTTTCTCATTCCATTCGTTCATATTATTTCCTTGAATGCGTCTTTAGGAAGAAATGAAAATACCTTTGTTTTTGTCCAGTGGAACGTGACTGGGTGGCGCACTCGGCTCAGTCCCACGCGTTTACATCTTTGTTTTTTGTTTGTCTGTTTCAAGCTTGTGTAGTTTTCTTGATTTTTTTTTGCTGTACTTGCTATGTGGCGTAAATTTGTATGTGTTTTTACGCTATCACGCAGTACTATGCCTAGACGAAGCCTTTAAAAGGAAAAAAAAACTAGGACTGAACAAGGGCACGTGCTGAAATACTAGAAGGCACGTTAGTCTTGGCAAGCAATTACTGAGCAATACAATAATAATAATAACGTTTGCGATCATTTTTTTTTTGCTAAGGAAACATGAAAGTGTGGCCGCTGCCGCACTAATTAGCGTCGTTATGCCGAGCCTTTTTCAATGAACAAGAATAGGGTTTTCCTTTTTTCTGTGAAGTATGTAGCTCACGAAAGCTTCATTAGGCACTCGCAATGGAGATTACCACGGAATATTTCTGGGCCACAAACGAGCCATATCCCGATGATTCATTCGAAAAGATATTAGGAAATGTATAATGAATTGTGAAGGACTCCCATGATGCGATGCACTAACGACCTTTTTTTACAGCGCCTTGTTCTAACATTTAGCCGATTCTGTTGGCTTTTGTAATGCTGCAATACATTTCGGGAACTGCTTTTCGAATCTTGTTATTATGCCCATAATAACTACGCGTTCAAATAAAGCAACCTATACAGAGACTTTCTCAATATCATTTATGCGTAAACTTTGGTGTAGTTCATGAGCCTATTTTTATTGTAGTTACAATTAGGGTGGCAGTCTAAGCGATATTTCGCCATTGAAATCACTGCCGTGTTCCGTGTAAAGACCCAATCAATAATATCGCACTACGCATCAGATGTTCAATGCGCGAGTTAAAGGGAACATGGGCTGAGGACGAACGCGCATGAAGGGAAGATAAAATGAGCCGGTCATGTACACTGTACGAAGGTGCATGCGATAATATCGCCCCACGTCCGACGACTGCTGCCGACGATTCCTCAACTAGGGAGGAAACTCTCTACAAGTTTTTCGTCTGGCAAACGAGCATGAGGGGGCTCACACGGGCGGGAGGGGGGGGGGGGGCGGTGAGGCTACGTCGTTTGAGTGGACGCTGCCAACTTTTCACAAAAGTTCTTAGTAGGGCTAGTTGGTTCACGAAAATCAGGACAGTTCAGCGCAGATAATAGGACAGTGCTCTGTCCTGTGTGCTCTTTGTCTCCCACAATACAAAGTTTGTTCATAAAGGTAACGTGGCGAGCTTTGGCACAAGTGCTATCTCGACAGACAATCATAAAAAGCTAACTGGTGAAGTGGTGTTAACAGTCAATTCATTATATAAATTCATTGTGCATGTACTTCTTGGCTTCTGTGAGTAAATACATAGTTCCGCATCACAGTTACACACATACATATATATATATATATATATATATATATATATATATATATATATATATATATATATATA